>NW_027270926.1:3107500-3278827 GCF_040938485.1 Diadema antillarum | reverse complement strand
GCGCGCGCGCGCGTGTGTGTGTGTATGTGTGTGTGTATGTGTGTGCGTGTGAGTGTGTGTGTAGAGGGGGGTACATTACCTTCGCATCCAATGAGGCACTCGAATGATGTTTTGTCTCAATGAATTTATGAAGCCCCAAATTTATTTAAACTAATTCAAGTGTAGTTTGCCCAAAAGGCAAAAATGCACAACCGCAGCATTAAATAGGGCTTTTCACCTCGCGGAAATGTTAAAAACATGTCTCAATATTTATGGAAGCCACCGACAATTGGGTGAACAAGACGCTTTAGGCCATCTGAAAGTGACACATTTCTATCTGTTTGTGTTTAAACAAACTGCTCACCGAAGTAGCATTGTAGAAGCAGTGTGCGAGATCCTTCAATAAGAACAGGGAATATCAAATGACGTGGATGAAAATCGAACACGGAATTTAAAGTGAACGCATGCCCTTATCATCATGGCATATGATGTAATTGCTTTAGGCATTACAAACGGTGAATCATCCACATTTGCCACGTTTGCTCTCTACTCTACTAAACTCCAGTTTGCTTCACAAGTTCTTAAAAAAACCACGCATATTTGAATGAACATAATATATACATCACAAATATGAAGATGCTGTGTATGTAATGTCTGGCATATTTTTATATACCATATAGATAATCAGATGGATAAATAGATAGATAGATACATAGATAGATAGATGGATAGATAGATAGAGAGATAGATAGAGAGATAGATAGATATATAGATAGATAGATAGATCAGATAGAGTCACCACGTGGTTTTGTTGTTGTTGTCGTTGTAGTGTATGATTGAATTATTAACTTGGGATTTGAGGTGGATGCCATTTGGAAATATCACATCGCTGTTGATGTTGCACTTTGCTCTTATGTCAATCAAATTCAGAAGGAAGAAAATAGGAAAAATTGTGTAAAATTCTCAGTTCACACCGCGCTTTATTGTGTGGTGGTTACCACTGGTTACGGGACTGCCGTATACAGACACTCAAGGTGATAACTGTGTAGTAGGCCTATGATGTACAGTCGAGATTCGTCACTTTTCACGCACTGTTATGACGAAATCTTGTCCATCGCAAAAGACTTGTGCATACTACCAGAATGTAAGCAGGCGGGTTTATACATTCCTTACACCACAATATGATACATTGGGTATTTTTTTTCCTTCATTAAGATCAAGGAAACAAAGTTCCTTCACCGCGTTGAAATGTCATAGCGGAAATCGTCTGCGTATATGCTCTGCATGTTCTATAACTCTAGTAACAGGAATGAAACGCTATTTGGCATTTAAATGTGACTGGCAAATCCCACTTTAACGAGCCACAAATCAAATCCACTCTGCTGTCTATGAATTTTTATCTAATTTAGATGAGACACGCTTTGATGGTGTGACCAGTGGCGAGTTTGCAAGCGCCTATCATAAGTCTTTAGATACCGTATAAAACAGTGATCTACTCTCTAAAAAAAATCGAGTGAAAGTTTTCACTCTAAAAAGAGTGAATACAAAAAAGAGTGAATTTCGAGTGAAATTGGAGTGAATTTTGAGTGAAAATGCTCATTTTCACTCATTTTGGAGTGACGTCAGGGATCACTCGAAGATTTTGGAGTGATCCCTGACGTCACTCCAAAATGAGTGAAAATGAGCATTTTCACTCAAAATTCACTCCAATTTCACTCGAAATTCACTCTTTTTTGTATTCACTCTTTTTAGAGTGAAAATTTTCACTCGATTTTTTTTAGAGAGTATTGTCGTTTGTCTTTGACAAGAAAATCGCACAGAATGCTCAAAAAAACAAAAACACAAAAGCTCAGGGAATCACCACAAAATATATCTTTTTATCGCCACCGACTCATTGCTTGCAGTTTTCCATGCAGAAAGAAGGTTAGATGCGATGAGGTTCTGTCTATAAAAGCAATATATAACAATATCATGAATATCTTTATTTAAATGAAAACAACTCGACGCAAGAATTTATCAATATGAATACAATATCTTGTAGTGCATATGTAGCTTACTGAATGAATTAACTGTGTAAAACAAGGGCGGAAAATTAGTGGCGAGAATCATCTTTGAGAATACAGAATAGCTTGACTGGCTGATCTAGATTTCTATTCTCCATCGTTTGCTACTTAACAACGTCGCTTCCTGCACATATGGAGTTAGTACGGTGTGTAAGTAGTTTACTGCATGTCCTATACATGATTGCTAATTTGTGTATCGTTGCTCAGGTCAGTAATGGAGTGTGTGCGTATTTAAGGGGCTGAGCACTAGCTTTGGAACCGTGTTTATCTCTAGAAACCCAATAAAATGTCTCCTATAAGGTTGCAACACGAACCAACACTCATAAGCTCTCGGGTTTTGTTTTTCTTTTCTTTCTCTCTTTCTGTTCGCGCTGTCTCTCCATTCTTGAGCTAACTGGCAGAACAAACAGGGTCATTAGAAGCTCATTAGCATGCCACCACATAAGGACCATTTCACATTGATCGTTTGAGCTGTGCTCGACGGAAGTCATGAAGCCCACACAGTGCATGACATTGTATTCCCTTGAATTAAAACCCGAACACTTTTCTTGCCACCTGCCTACCAATGCTCAACAAACCGGGAAATAAATGGAAAAAGAAAACCGATGATAAACCAAATAGAATGCGTCACCGCATTCTGTGACGATATTATTATCTTAAAGACCTCGACGCTCTTCTTTTCGGTCCGTCAGAAATGCGAGTCTGTTACTTGCTGTACCGACATGTTTTTGATAAAAAGAAAGGGGTCCTGCGCCTTCTTAAATGCAGAACAATGGTAGCTGGGGAGTTGCGCCATCACATCTTAAAGAAAAGTACAAAATGCTGAAAGTCTATATAGGCAGTCATGCTTTTACAATCATAGGCAGTGATAGGTGTCGTTTGTTGTTTTTTTTTTCAACGCATTGCGTGCAAGTGGTATTGTCGTGTGCGTATACGGCTTTACCGAGGATCATGATGGGAATCTTTGACTGAAAGCAATGGGATTCACATGCAAAATTGACTTTGCGAAAATAAGTCACTCAAGATGTATATACCGTCGCTCTTGCGTGGTTGTTTATTTTGTATATCAGGTACGAGATTCTATAGGAGAGAGAAAATTAAAACGCGAAACCATTTTAGAGCGCCGTTCTTGATGTTTTGCAACCCCGAGGTGGTTCATTAGCAGGCAGGCTCGATTTATTCACGCACAAATTGTGTATACAATTTTGTTCATTCCCTCAGAACTCGTAGCTTGCATTGAGCATTCAGTATTCACTTGCTATATTTTTACTGCTTTTGGCAACGAAAGAGGGAAGATATACACTGATATAGCATCCAATTTTCACGTACACGAGGTTGACTGAATTAAATCCCTTCCTCCCGTCCATCCATTCCGATTGTTATTAGTTCGTGTTCATTTTTAAGGCTGCGGGGATATTAAAAGAGAAAGGAATATCGTTATTATTGATGAAGTCTTGAACAAAACTAATTTCCTTGTTCAGTTGTTGTTCAACTCGACTCATTTGCACTTTTCAGCAGCAGGTCTATAGCTACCTTTCATCATACGGATATGTTTTCCCATACAAGGGTTTGTAGTTGCTATTGAAAGTGTTGAATGACATGAAAACGATAGAATTTATCCTCTCATGTGCGGGTAGCACTTCTCTTCGTCCTTCTCAATAGTATCTGAGAGCTGAACAGGAACCAAACTATCGTATAGTCTGATAATTTGACGCGACGCTCCACACGTTGAAAAAGCCATGTTGATGATGATAATGATGATGTTGTTGTTGTTGTTGCTGCTGCTGCTGCTGTTGTTGTCGTTGATGATGATGATAATGATGATGATGATGATGATGATGATGATGAAGCATTTATTTTTAGCTCCATTTATCAGTAGAAACATTCAAAGGCGCCATGTTGCATACTAGTATATCACAGGATGCTGTTTTTTTTTTTCTTATAGGTACTCTCTTCCATTATCACCATGATCTCTCCTCCCTGGTTGGAGTGAAGACAAACGGACAGAAAAAACACAAAAACCAATTACAAAAGCTTGATAAAAAGGGGGAGGATAACCAACCAGAGAGTTAATAGTGGGATCTTTAAATTCATTGTTTTATTTCCGTTTCGCGGAAATATGAGTAACAATCACGGTGCAAGTTGGACTATATAGGCGATAATATAATCGCCTCCTATCCCTCTCATTATATCGAGTTGTACACGAAGGGAGTATGCAATTGAGTATATGAATATAAGAACGACCCAAGTCCATGGAAGACCATTTCGAGTAAACTAAAAAAAAACTTCATTTTTTTTTTGTTTTTCCAATAATATTCTATTTGACTGTGATGGGAAGGCAACATTGTATATACAAATTAGAACATATATTATTATGACAATCAACATTAACATTAATTGTGGAGACGCCATTTTGTGTGATGGACTTGGGTCGTTCTTTGATTCATATGGACTTGGGTCGTTCTTTGATTCATAGATATTCTGCTATAGAGATGAGAGAAGGACGAGAGAGGGCGCTATAATATGAATGTAAGAATGACCCAAGTCCTTCATTCTTACATTCATATAAGATTTAACTCATTTATTTCAGGCACTTCCGGGGGTAATTAGGACTTATCATTTACACACAAGATGAGTCCATGCATAAGCTACAATTTCCCATGTCAAACTGAATTTGGTCAAAAATTGGACTTGGGTCGTTCTTATATTCATATACTCAATTGTATATCCTATTGTCTGTAGTTAAGCAACTGTGATGTACAACTCTCACTCCCTTTTGGAGAGTCACCATTGATAAATCATTACTACTCTGTAACTCGTTTATGAAGGCATATGAAGACAATTCTATACTTCATCTAATTTGCTTAAAATGTGACTACGACTACTTTTCGTGGAATTTTGCATTTCCGTATCTTTTCTATCAAATGGCAGATTTTTATATAAAAAACTTACATTTGTTAAGATTTATTGTATCTATTACAGCCAATTTTACCATGGAAATAGGGCCTATATTTTCCCTTTGACGACTCATTCCTCATAAGAACTAAAACAGCAACGACCCAAAAAAGAAATATACATGTATTCGGCAAGCAATGAAAAACAACCATACCTATACCGCAAATTTCTTTTCCGAAAATCTGGATAAGAAGAAGTTGAATTCATTTATTCACGTGTTTAATGTTTTGAGTTTTGTTTTGTTTTTCTAACCATGTTTAATTTCTCTCTTTGTTTTTGTTCTCATTCCCTCCCCCACCTTCCTTTTCCAGAGGGAAAGTTGGAGGTTAGCCAAGGAGACAAATTTCTCGCCTCCATGGGCCCCGGTAAGGTCTTTGGGGAGCTGGCCATCCTCTACAATTGTACCAGAACAGCCACTGTGACAGGTGCGTCGTGTTTTTGCTTGTCTGGATTTTTGTTTGTTTGTTTATTTGTTTATCTGTATGTCTGTCTGTGTGTCTGTCGATGTATTCGTTTATTGCCAAGTCTAGTGGGCATTTCCTTCTGTTATTTCACCTGTCTGTTTTGCACACTACCTCCCAATGTTTGCTCATTGCATTATTGACTTTAAAGGGACCCAAGACCCAAAGAGAAATGTGGATTGAGTGAAAGCAGCAACATTAGAAGAACGCATCAGTAGAAGTTTGAGGAAAATCGGACAATCGATGCAAAAGTTATGAATTTTGTAAGTTTTTGGTGTTGGAACCGCTGAATGAGGAGACTAGTAGAGGTTATGGCGTCATGTGCGGACAACAATATAAAGAAAATATAAAGGGAATTCCACAAAAATTCATTTATTTTTCATCAAAATTACACATTCCATCAACTTTTTACTGGCATAATTTTATGGGTAGCAATTATACCCCCTGCTTTCTGAAAGCGGTTAGTCAAGTGCTCTTTCATTATGCTATAGAAAAATTCATAATTTCTTTGGATTGTTGTCCACACATGACATTATAACCTCTAGCAGTCTCCTCATCAATTTAATTCAATTCAATTCAAAGTCAATTTGACTCCTTGTCTCCTTGGCCAATTCAATCCAATGGTTTCCACACCTAAATTCTAAAAAAAAATCATAACTTTTGCATCGATTGTCCGATTTTCCTCAGACTTTGACCGATGGGTTCTACTGCTTTCACTCAATCCACATTTCTCTTTGGGTTTTGGTTTCCATTATTGTGACCATGTAACGTGAAAATAACTGCGTTTGTTTTGTTTGTTTGTATGTTTATATATGTATATATATATATATATATATATACATATATATATATATATATATATATATATATATATATATATATCTGTGTGTGTGTGTGTGTGTGTGTGTGTGTGTGTGTGTGTGTGTGAGGAGAGAACAATAACGTGCGTGTGTGCATGAGGATGATACTGTGTACTTTGTATTTATGTTATGTTGTATACGATACGATGTGTATGTGTGCATGGTTTTCTTTTCACATGTGCGCAGATCAAAAGTCCTTGCATTAACCAACATTATTAAATGGCATAACTCATTGTCTGTTGGATGCTGAAGCTGGATAACGATCTCTTCTCACAAACGTGTTGCCATAGCAATAATTGAAAGGCTGAAGGCAACTGTAGAACGCAGTAGGCAAAGTAGCGTTCAGTGACTCACACACATGGCAATGCATAGCAGACAGATACCTTACTAAATACGAGCAACATGCTGAGTATCAATGTAAAATATAGCAAAGTTTGACCCCAAGTTATTTAGCAGCCCTATACATACTTTCAACAGTCATATATCTCTTTTCCCCCAATAGATACAGAAGTGTGCATGGGAGTTAATAAAAGATTTGTAAGATCAAATATCAAAATATTTCCTTAATAGAACTCTAACACAGCTCTCTTTATTTTGCTGTACGGGAGAAATATAATGACTCGATATAAGCCCTTCTAATTCATCAAGCGACATGGCAAGGCATTCTTTTTTTATGAGACCGTTGATATCCTGACAATGCATGTTTCCAAGAAAAAATATAACAGACATGATAAATCTAATATAGGTTTTTAACTATAAACACATCCATATGCATTTTTATGACATTGATTAAAAGGTAAGGAGAGAAATGTATACGAGGGACATTTAACTAGGAATGGCGTAGCAAGAGTTAGTCGTTTTTTGTTTCGCATTGTGTGATGTTTATTTTTTTTCGTTGTTGTTGTTTTTTTTTAATTATTACAACTTCTTCATGGTTTTTTTTTTTCTGTCTCTTCAGCCGTGACTGACGCTAAGATCTGGGCCATAGACCGGACCGTGTTCCAGATGATTATGATGAAAACGGGAATGCAGCGACACGAAGAGTATTACAACTTCCTAAAGAGGTGACTTTAATATATAACTCGCTTGCTTGGGAGCATTTAGTGTGGTGATGAATGCCGGCAAAATGCATAAACGTGATCGTTCGAGTGGTTGGCCCCACGAACATTAGAAGAAGAAGAAAAAACAGAGTACTTGATATCCTAATCTATCACCTCCTTATGTTTCCTCGCCAAGTTCAGGTGGCTCTCTTAAAACGAACTTTTGTCAGTTCTGTTTTCAAAGAGTCTCTATACAGAAAAGGGCAGTAAGCACCTAAAAGAAAAAAAAATCAACAGTCACCCATAAAAAAAAAAAGAAGAAGAAAAAAACGCAGCGTCGTGATGAAAACCCGGGGGTACGTGCAGACTCGAGGCATGTACTTAATATTGTCGAGTGAGATAGCCATGGCAACGCTTTTTACTATTACGCTGCTTAGCTGTCGTGTATTACGCGGTTGTTGGTGTCAGTAATAGCTTTGCTAATGAGTGCCTGTCAGCAATGCAGGAATTTCCGTCTTGGGGAGGAAAGGATTTACGGTATGAATATTATGAATTAAAAACACGAAAAATGAATAAAATTTTTGCCTATGTATTAATACCTGATTTCCAATACCTGATTTGCAATGTCTTCATTGTTTTTTCTTGTGTTTTTTTTTGCTTGTAATACAAGTATTTCGTTTGTGCCTATAATAGGTTATCAAGTGGTGTTACCATCTTTCTGTAGCCTTTCGAACTTGTTATCTTAATCTCCCCGAGTCATACAAGGGTCATACGTGTTAGAGCATTGGTATCATCATTATATTTCTCATTCTTATCATCATCAATATTTCTCTCGCTTTCTATTTTTTTTTTCTTCCGTAGTGTGCCTTTGCTCAAAGATTTGTCTTCCGATAACCTCTTCAAGTTAGCGAATAGTCTGGAGGTTGACTACTTCCACGAAGGCGAGTATATCATCGTAGAGGGCTCCAGAGGGGACACCTTCTACATCATATGCCGAGGACAGGTACGTCCACACGCAAATACGCACACACACACACACACACACACACACACACACACACACACACAAACAAACACACATATACATATATGTATTTGTATTGACGTACATATTCCTATGTGTGTTCATTAACCTTATATAAAAAGCTGTTGACTATACATGTCGCCATGCGTAGGGACCTTCAAAGGCGCCACTGACATGGCGCTCTTCTTCCGTTCTCCGTGACATAATATAGTGACAAACACAGTGTTATGGAACGTTGAAGGGTGTTCGTGCGTTTTCAAGCTGTCGACGGATACCAGAATAGAATAATGACGCTTGAAAGTATTGTTCAAGTAAGATAAACGCCTGGGTCATTATTGTGTGTTCATTAGCCTTGCGCTTATCTGTGACTCTGGACCTGTTAGTTGTTTGTAAACGCCTTCACGCTGTGGCTAATTACATGATGCACCTGGGTTGTTTTTTTTTTCATAACATCATGCGATAGACTACACACTAGGATGATATGAATGTCTGTGCTGTGATTGAAGAGGAGCGCCTTCTTGTCAATCTTTATGCCAGCGGCCGATGTATTAAAAAAGAAAATATTCACAAGTCAGCGGGAAGAAATAAGTGACGTGTAGACATTCAATTTGAAGTATATTTCTTGACAAGCTTCAAATGTTTAAGATGAATAGGCGTGAAATGGCGCCTTAATTTGATTTTACAGGTATCTCTGTGTCGTGTGGGTGTATCGACGTCATTTTTTCTAGGGTTCTTCGTCAGTTTTATTTGAAGACATTGTGCAAGGTGTTTATGAACTAATTTTAAAATTGCAAAATTCTATGAATCTCTTCAGCTTCTTCTGTTCAACATGGGAATACAATGGACATTATTCAATATATTTCTCAAAGGCATATTGTCAGCAAATACATGATTATGTAAGTGACATCATCAGAGGAGATTGTAGTCGAAGAAGACTGACGGAGACGTTTGGACAGAAATGAAAGGAATCGTTTGATAATAATAATAATAATAATTGTTTTGGATATAAACTCCAAATGTTATTGTCCAAGACTGGAAATTCATTTTGCCCAAGTGATCGTGGGCCCGGCAGCCACTGAGCAGCGCCAGATCGACGTTGCTCTAACCTTTTCAGCTGTTGAACGGCAAACAAGGTAGCAGCAACTCCCATCTTTTAACGTCTTTTTGGTATGACGCGACCGGGGTTTGAACCCACGACCTCCCGATTGTGAGGGCAGCCGCTCTACTCACTGAGCCAACACATCGGTACAAACTACAAAGCATGCAGACCCACACTAGATTACCTGCAATGATCAAATGCAAATGATATTCATTTCTGAAAAGAACCTATACCGAGGAGGGATATTTTTTCCCTACGAAGAGTTGAAATGTGTGGGACATTTCTATGAACTCTCTTTGCATTTATTGCCACATTTATTATTACGGCCGAGTTACTCTGAGCAGATCAAAGAACTTATTACACAGATACATGTATGTGTTTCCAAGTTATAACAAGCCATTGGCATCCGAAAGACTTCATGGATCATTTCATTTCATATAACCCTCATATTTTTAACCCAAACTAGTTTTACCTGTTTTTCTTTTTGAATAGAGTGCCACACGTCGAGCCATGAGTGTGAGCGATGTATTGTATTCGACATCATAGGGCATAGAGATACATACTGAAGAGATGATCTGATATCTATAGGGTTTGCAAGAGCAAATCAATCACATATCAACTCTGAAAGGCAACGGCACCACCAATTAGATTCTCCACTGCAGAATAAGCTTAATAAATATGGATGATTACAAATGATGACGAACGAAACACTAACGCACTAAAATATCTATCGCTCCCTGTCTCTACGGCTACAGGTCCGGGTAACCCAATCCGTTCAGGGCCACAAAGAACCGCAGGAGGTGCGGATGCTGGACAAGGGCGACTTCTTCGGCGAGAAAGCCTTGCTCAGGTGAGACCATTAGGGACCATTAAGTAATTACCGGCCCCTGGGCAGGAGGGTACAAAACCTGCAACTCGCTTCGCTCCCGCTCTTTTTCCCCCCGTCAGAAAATTTTCCTAAAATTGCCCTGGTTGTTTGTGACGCTTCTATCACTCATTATTTCTGTTTTGGAGATTCGACCTTCAAATACTTCAGTTGTCGCCGTCCGGGAGAAATTTGCAAGAGTAATCAGGATATTAGCCGTGGTAGAAGAAGAGCGATGTCGAAAGTTTTTAGATAGTTTGCCCGAGGTAACGATACATTCAAAAAACTACATAATGAAAGGAAAATTTGCAAAATGACTGACACGTCAAGGAAATTGCAGCGTTATGGAATGGGTTGTGTAAGACTCCTTAAAGACTTAATCGATGACGTCGCTAAAGGTTGTGTCAAAATGTTTTGCATCGTCCAGTCGTGTACCGAATATGTTGTATAGGGTCTTTATTGACATATTAAGCGTTACCTGCCCCAGACTTCATGCCCAGAATTTGTTTGGCGAAAGGATGGATTTTGACAAAATGTTGTCCACTCTATAAGTTTAGACCTTTCTTACCGTATCATTTTTTTGCATTATTCCTCCCTTTGTAAGAAAGACGTTAGTTTTGGTTAAAATTAGTCTTGATCATTTAATGACAAGCCCGATAAAACGATCCCGCTGACCATACCAAACTTTTATTACTGAGCTTCGCAAAAGTATTTAGGACTGCATTAATAATTCTGTGACAAGCAACGCATGCAAAAGGCTAGAAACAAAATAACTTATAGAGTTTGTGAGTGAGGAATGGATCTCATTTCGTATCTGCATCCCCTGCACTAGTGAGAAAAAGGAGGTCCGTTACGTCCAGAAAGCGGAACACAACGGCAGGCCTGGCATGTTGCGTGTCGTGTTTTGCTTCACGTACTCTTCGGCTCGACATGCGAGTCCACGTGCCTGCCGTCGAAAAAAACAAAACAAACAAACAAAAGCAAAAGCGTGATGATACGCTTGCAAAAAGCCGTGTACCGAGTACACTGGAAGCACGTCCGATAGCTACCGGGGTATAGCCTCAGTAAGTGGCAGGTGATCACACTTGCCGAAACGTGCATGAAACGAGACTACTTGCATTATCTACAGAAAGCCTCGAGTTAACACGAACACATCGCCAAATTTCTGGAGTCACTTCGCCAAATGCGGGTGGTGCGAGGGTGAAGTCAGGACAGTATAAAAGACAGTATAAAACTGGGGTTTTGTGCAATACAGAGGAGTGAACATTTGCCATTAATACTGATTGAAGAATATGTCATCTCGCTGCAGGTCTTAGAAAATTATTGTGATTGAACGACACCTAAATGAAAATGAATATAGATTGTCCCTGAGATGCCACTCTCCTATTCTGCAGTTGGGCTTTCAATCTGCACTAAAATGTGCAACAAACAAACAAACAAACAAACAACAGTTCTCGACAACAAACAACCTTGAAATGATTAGAAGAACGGGTGCTAGTCTGTTGTGTGGTGTTTTTTTTTTTTAGAGAGAGAGGGGGACAGAGACTATAGTTCTTATATGCTTTTAAATTCATATAACAGACTTATGATTCATGCGTATGCTTACGCAAATTTTGTTTTGTTATTAGTTGCGGTTATCACGCTTTGTATAGTTTGATTTCATATGATTTTTTTCCTATTTCCCCCCATCAGCGAGGATGTACGGACGGCGAATGTGCTGGCTGACAAGGGAGGCTGCGAGTGCTTGGTGGTGGACAGAACGTAAGTAGAGTGACCTTCGTTTTAATACGCTCAAATGCAAATTTATCTCACCGTGGATGTGGCTCTTTTTTTTCCAACTCAATCTATGTCATCCAAAACGGGTCACCAGAACGAAAAATAAGGATGCTTATAGTCCTTAAAGTACAGCAGTCGCAGTAGAAGTAAGACGAGTAGACGAACAGAATTTTAAATGCGTACGTTTTTCACTTTATTACACCCTCAGTGTATGTTTTTTCCAGGTTACGTTCGTTTCGATAGTGAAATTGACTATGGTGGATTAAGTTAAAATCAAATCCTCCTCAACAGTCGCAAATGCCAAGTTAACCCAATTCTGCAAGTTTTTATGCGAAAAAAAGGAATATTTTTATTGTTTTGTATAACATTCTTTCGAAAGGGGGGGGGGGAGGAATTTGGGGAAGAGTTTGTGTATGGGGCAGTGGAGGACTTACAAGATGATGACGTCATCAGCTCACATGATTCCATTCAAAGTGACGTCAAAGCCTTGACATTAGAGGCTTCTTTGATGTAACGTGACAAGCATTTCGTGAACAACTTGATGCCTTCTATTGCTGTTAACAACAAAATTATTCATACCCCTGGGAATTTTTTAGTTTTGAGCAGATTTCTTACAAGTAAAGGATGGAGTGACAGTGATTGGCTGTTATATATCAACATTTCTATTGTTATGCAAATGAGGTGAAACTGGAATTAATGTCAATTTATAGAGGACGAACAAGAGTAAAAAGTTAACACCCGATCACTATCACTCCATACTTCACTTGTAAGAAATCTGCTCTAAACTAATAATTTCTTAGAGGTATGAATAATTTCGTTGCTAACTGTATATATATATATATATATATATATATATATATATATATATATATAATGCACAAAAGTAAGCCTATACAGACCATTTAACCCTGAACGATATAGTAAAAAAACAGTTGTGATTATAATAAGCCCTGGTGATTCGAACAATGTTTGCAAAACTCGATTTGATGGTATAAAACACTGGTAATCGGAAATCACATTTCTCCCCTACGATAAGTGCAGAAGTACACAATCAAACAAAACCCTTTAAAAAAAAGGTCGGAAAGTCCAGAGTTACAACGCCACCCTGGGCAGTACTTTTTACTCCATATCGTGAGTGAACAAGATACACGCTACCCTCACTCCAACGTTCCCGGATGTACCCCTACAAATCAACGTCGATGTCTACGGTCACGTGCCCAAATACACAACATGATCCTCCCCCGAGTTTTATGCCGGTAATGCCCTGATATCCTGGGGATTGTATACTGATCGCGCGAGATCCAACCGTCGAGATTCACCAAGGACCATACGCCACAGAATACTGCAACGCTCACGAGCGCGTAAGAAAACAATGAGAACTTCGCGTTTTCGTCACCGTTATCTGCTTCTTTCAACAATAGCCACAGACGCAGAAGAAAAGCACGAACAATGGCAGAGAGGGAAAAAACGACAACAGCAATGCATGAACGTATTAACAACAAAGAGCCAAGCGTGATGGAGACAAACCTGGGAGGGCTATTGAATTTCAGTATAGGATTTTGTCCCGTAGCCTCCACAGCTATATGCTCTCGTCGCAAAAGATTGCACGTCTTTGCAATATCAAGCGATGAGCACCGGTCTGCGTACTTCCCCGCGAGATTACGACAAGATTTTGTGGAATAAGGTCATCAATCCTCCGGCTTCTGGAAATGTGAATTAGCAAGTCAAATTAAGTCCGTAGAGCTTTGTCAGTTCTTCTCTCGCTTCTTTTTTTCATTTCTGTTTTTTCTCGCTCCTCTTGTCTCTCTCTCCTACCCCCTGTCGTTCTCTGATTTTCTTCATAACGACTTTTCTTCTTACCCTCTTGAATATTGGAGGGGTTGTTTTCCTGCCATCAAAATTGACTTTTCGTGACCTTCAGCTTAAAAGAAAAAAAACCAAGTGTTTACCGTCAAATTTCCATAATTCGCAGAATTACTGCGCTATTCGAATTATGAGTTATTTATCACGGTCATAAAGTTTTCTTGTGAAGAAGTCGAAGTGTCCGCGACGGGCGCCAAAAGTCCTCTTACAGTGGTTTATCACGACGGTCCGTGTGCCTTGCTACCTGCACCAGTTCGTATCTCTTGAACTAATCGTGTCACTGAATGAATAATATCTTGCTCCACAGAAGATCGTGGTTATTTTTCTCTATAAAATAGAGATAAAGATAGAACCTTACCAAATGATTTACTGAGAGCTGTCACTTGACCGGTTTTTGTTTTGTTTTGTTGGTCTATTTTTTTTTTTTTTTTTTGGGGGGGGGGGGGGGTTTGGCCTAAAGTCTTCCCAACTTTATTTTTCACCGGGGGTTAGTATATCAATGACCGTCACGACATTTCGTCTGCACTCAGCTGCATTGCCTATTTATTACAAATGCATTGCATTGTTAGTAAAAGATATTCACCCTCCGTAATTTTGGAACAGTCCAAAATACTTCCCGCTTCGCCTCGCGTGTTTTCGACTGTTCCAAAGCTACTGTCAGATTTATACTTCTTACTAATGACCTGTGTAATGTACATTATTTGTGTATTATAAAATGGATTTTAGAATCTCTGCAATCTGATTGGTCAATTGTCATTCATTGATTTTTACTGATCCACACTGAGCCATGCGTCCGGTAAAATCCGAATGCCTGGCTCAAGTCTTGTATAGTATAGTGATAGTAGGTGTAGCGGACGCATGATGGGGAAAATGGTTGTATTTCATGAATTTACGGGCCCATTTTATAACACAATACTTCTGCAAATGCCAGCAACAAATCCTTGACCTTTGGCCCCTCTGGGATGCACAGGCCTTTATTTCGTGGATCTTTGAGAATTGGATGCTCTCGTTTAACTTTGGAACTTTTAAACAGTTCCAAAGTTAAACTCACTCATTCTCACCGATCCACTCTGTCCTGTGCATCATTTGTATATTATCGCATTAATGCGAAGGTCATTAGCCTTATACACTTAACGTTGGAACAGTCTAAAACCCACTCGCTGCGCTCGTAGGTTTAAACAGTTCCAAAGTTAAACTCGTGCATCCCATTCTCATCGATCCACTCTGTCCTGTGCATCATTTGTATACTATCGCATTAATGCGAAGGTGATTAGCCTTCTACACCAGCCACCAGCATGTAAGCTAGAAGTGATGAACAATCTGTTTAGCTACCGCTGTATGCAACTGATCTGACACAAAGACATAGCTTTCCGAACGGTCACATCCACGTCCATTATTTAGCCATAATTGAGCTGATTGAAATTTCACCACCCTAGCTCAGTAGGACAGTTATTACCCTGATTTGTGCTCGGTAATTTTTATATTTTCATAAATAAAATATCAGTGTATGGCGAAGAGAGTGAACAAACCAATATGCTTTCTCATTAGGGGTGGCATAGGCAGGTTGTTCATGCTTTCCGTAGATTAGTTCTGTGTATCCATAACGCAGCGGAACAAGCGACCAGCTATAGACTGATCATGAATGCTTCAGTCGGTACAAAGTCAGAGTAGAGTAATTCACGTTCAAACCATGCATCCGGAGAATCTTGGCAGGCAGCCATCCGCGGCATCGTTCACGTTGTGAATCTACTTCTTTCATTCCCGCCCACGGCGCATCCCAACTTCTGGAGGAAAACCGCGCGCTAGCTTTCTTCGCTTGGCAATCTTTATTCTTCGCAGACGAGGGAGGATAAATTGCAGCCTTACTCCTCTTTTTTTTCTGTTTTTTCTCCTTTCAAATAGATGGAGGTTCTCTAAAGTGCTGTCGCGTTCGATTTTAGCGGGAATTGAATGCCGGTTTCATTGATTTGATATCGAGACTGAGAAGACTGTTTAATTTGATTGAAGGGAATCGTGGCGGGTAAATGACCTGTTATTCGAACTGCAGCAAGTCTCTCAAATGAGAAATTACTCGATGCATCAGAGAGGAATTTTCCGCGAAATAAAACTACATTTCGGTGGTAAAATGTTCAGCTCCTATCTTCTTTGGAGCATCAATGGTAAACATGCAACAAACTATTTAAGACACCCAAAAGAAGTCATTAAATTTCAATTGTAATTCAGGTGTAATTTGCAATCACTGATCGTAGATTCGAATCCTTTCATCTAGAATTACATAACAAGTAAAATTTGTACTCCCCCAGCGGTTTCACGAGCCCCCCCCCCCCCCCCCCCCCGAGTTACAATCTTCCATTGATGCTTCATAATCACATCGTGATTTTCCTCTTCGTACCCCGACAGGGCCTTCAACGAGCTCATTGGGAATATTTCCGCCCTGCAGAACAAAAACTATGGCGACAAGGAGCGTGGTGCCACTCGGTAAGTGTGTCCAATAGAAACGGTCTCTCGTTCAGGTGATCAATCAGCCATTGTTTGTATCGATAGCAACACAATAACGATTTGATATCGACAACAATTCGGTGTAATGTTCTAGACGAATGGACAAATGCAACGTTTTATTGGTTCCTGACCATGGTCACAGTGTGGTGACACGTGTAATACCTTTAATTTGTCATCGGTGATGAATTATATAAAGTATGTTGAAAAATGTATTGCGCATGCCCTGTTAGAACAAGCTTTCAGTTATATACAACGTTTGCACAAAATTTCAGTCTTTGAAGTATACATTCACATTTCATTACAGGGCTGTGGGCATTTTTTCTTTGGTATTTAAGTGCTCGTTAATTTTCAACTGTAAGAATATGACTAATTACCATATATGATATACACGCACATTTTCATTTTTGTACTGGAAAAGGCGGTCTAAAAGTAGATTATATAAATGGTTCGGGTATTTGTTTACGTGGGTCTAATTTGTAACCCTCATCAGGCAGTATGCTTTGTTATCACCCATCCATCGAATTCAGCGCCATGCCTCCATAATCAAACTTTGTGCAATATACTGCCCAACTTGGTGTCTCTAATGGAGTGACGTATGCATGCTCATTAGGTCGGCGCCACGGAATAATTATATAGTATGCGAGGTCGGGTCATCGATATGTATATTTGTATATAAAGTCTTTGCTTACCAATGGTTAATAGTTGATATTGCCCGGAGAATACATGGACAACGAAAACAAAAAGAAAATGTATGGATGCATGGTATTGAATTAAATCATAAAAAACAGTCAACGATCATGATGATTTCAGATGTTGATTAAAACAGTCCCAAAATGTACATGGACTTTGAAATGACGTAGGTGGTTAAGATGTGTTGTGCAATCTTTAGTGGCGAAATGATGGTAATACAAGATGATTTAAAAAATCTGAATGACAAAGCTTCTTTACTCGCAAAATACTGACAGAAATGTTGCCAATCCTTCATAAGTTGCAGTAATCAATTATCTTTCAGAACTCAAAATTAAAACTCATTTCGTTCCTATGGCATATCAATGAAATTCATCGTATCTTTATCCCTTCAAATTCTTATAGTATAAGCGTTATGAACCATGAATTTTCTCAACGAAGTTTTCTTGATTAGTACTGCATACAGATAGCATTGGGCAAGTAGTTATGTTTATGGTTGGTGCCTTTTTTTTAAAAATCATGTTCCGCAATACACAATGTGTCATTGCAGCTGGTGTCTGCGAGCTGTCCTAACGGTGTTTCTTGGCGCTGAATTTGTTTTAGGCTTATGAAAACCTTTGACCCCTTAGCCGGACTTTTGACATGGATTACCAAAATCAAAGGGTATATTTCTGCGTTAGTCGTCGATTTTTGTCTAGCCTCATTGTTCGATCAGCCACTAAAGTGCACTCAACTCTTCCCTTTTCTAACAAGCCGTGTAAAGCTTGTCTGTTTGCCTCACTCTTGTTTGTTGTTTTGGGAATTTTTCCTTTTTCTTACAAGTAGTCAACTATTTAGAGAGATATAAACATAAACATATGTTTATGTATATATAATATGTTTATATGTATATATATATATATATATATATATATATATATATACATACAGTATATATATATATATATATATATATATATATATATATATATACTTACGTAGACATTAAGTCGCATTCGAACCCGATTAACCTACTGGACCCCCTCTCCCTTTTCTCTCCAATGTCCTCCCCTAATTTTCCAAAGGAATTGAAAGCGTATTTACCCATCAAGTCCTATTTTCCATTTGCGTTGGCAGACAGAGCTGTCTCATCCCTATCTATGCTGTGTCCCAAATTCACAATCAATTAAGAACTTTGCGCTTTGATTGAGTGAGAGAAGTTTCTTATTTCAGTTTTTGACCGTTGTTTTGTGAAGGCAAACTTTAGCATTGAACGGAGTTCCTCTTTAAAAGAATCTCATAATGTCAATTCATATGACTATAATCATGTCGATATGTGAATGTTTTCAAACAAAGACCTAGTCGCGAGGAGCTGACAATTCCCATCAGCAAGCTCAAAAAGTGAGTCTCGATTTTTTTTTTCGCTTCTTGATCTTTTCCACATCATTTTCATCGTATCCGCCAAGATGGTATATAATTATAGCGATAGTACCGTTGCATCTGCATTTCGCTTTTGGTTTTTTTTTTCAAGACTTTGCGACAACACTTTAGCTCATAAAACCCATCATTATTGTATCATGTCCATAAACATGTCAAGTGATTTTCATATTTTTCATATTTTTATACGCTTTTCCCCCACTCTCGCAAGTACAGTACAACACTTTAGCTCATAAAGCCCATCATTATTGTATCATGTCCATCAAACATGTCAAGTGATTTTCATATTTTTCATATTTTCTTACGCCTTTTCTCCCACTCTCGCAAGTACAGGCGTCTTTGTCTCGCAGAATCTTATATACCCGAATCCATCCCTTTAAATATTAGCCATGTACTCATCCAGTCTGTAGTTAATACAAAAACACCTGCCTACATCTCATTTAAGACGATTCATTTATGTCTCCATTTCAAAGTATCCCTCTCCATTTATAATTTCATACTTCTCGAACTCCGCTGAAAGTTTCGAATTGATATTGATGACTATCATGTATTGAAATGATAATATAATGGTCATTCTTTCTTTCTTTATTCATTTTTTTTAATTGGCATGTTTTGAACAGTCATATAGAGTCACGTAAACAGTTAGAATAGTCCATTTCTAGTTATCATATAAATCGAAACATATTCCATTGACTGTACAAATGTGATGTTGTTTGAGTGAAGGTGATAATTGCATATTTTTATTTTCTCAACTGTACACGTTTCTGGACCTATCATCTCCAAAAAAAGAAAAAGTTTCAAATGAAAGACTATAGTAGTTGATACCACAAAGGTCTACTCTAGTTAGGACAGTGATGTTGATTGAACAACCCAAATCCCCCTCCCCTCAAAAAAATAATCAATCAAACAAACAAGGAAGCAAACGAGAACCCCAAAACAAAAACAGCTAGAAACAATAAAGTGAAATAAGAAGGAAACAATAATTATTAAAGTTAAAGAAACTCGTGATCGGTGGGTATTCTACCATGATCTTGTCAGTAATCAGAAGAAGAATACCGTGTAAGATTACCCAGTTACACCTTTTGCCTGTCCGGCAGGTTACTTAACAAGGAATCAAACAGGTACGAAAACTCATGTGTTGGCCAATGAGACCTATATGTACGTGTTGGCCAGCACCTATTTCTCCTTACCCTTGAGCTGTGGTGATGGATTGCTAAACACGCATATAACACCACGCTATAGAACCATTTCACAATAAACACCTATTAATATCCCTATACCTAATCATCCTAGGAGGAAAACAAACAACAAGAACAACAACGCTTATATCTCACGTGTGACTGTCCCTATATTCTGATACGTTCTTCATTTTGTTGCATTTTTACCGTATTCATCATCTTTAATTTTAATTGTAGTTATAACTCCACTGCGTTCTGAGTCTTTCATATATAACATTTCCAAACTCGTATACCTTTGCTTGATGTGAATTTAACCCTCACCTTTTACTCGTGTGCGAAAATTTGACTGCCGAATATCTGTCACTGTCTCTTGTTATTTTTTCCCCTGGAAGGTTGCGGTATTACTAGTGTGTGAGCTGACTGTCGTTTTGTTTGATATATTTTTAGACATTTTATGATATCTCTTTGATGTGTATTCTTGTAATCGTCAAAAAGTAAGGCATGCCCATAATATCTCTCTTCTCTCGTCAATCAAATTAAGATGTAACGTGCATGGCGCCTCTTCAATCAAGTTTATTTAAGGTCTTATTTTAGAACAATGAAAGCGCATTCGTCGAAAAGGGTTATTTTTAAACTCCGTCACAAGACAAGAAACACTTTTATTGAAGTATTGTAGAATGAAAGCATGTACCTTCAAGTAGAAACGTATACGGTTTTCCCCAAGATATAACTTGATTTTAGTGTTCCGGTGATAAAGTGATATAGGTGATACTGGTAATTATTCCAACTTAAATACACTTTATCGTGTAGATAGGTGAAAATTAAACTTTGAGATTTAAAAAAAGAAAGAAAGTATGATATCTGCTTGTTGCCATAGGTGTCAGAAACAAGTTTGCATTTCCAGAATAGTAGGCCTATATAGCTTCGTCTGTTGTTCAACTTTCTTAGAATACCTAGCAATTCTTCGGAGATGTCGATTACAGCCCCGAGGCATGTGCGGTAGAAAGCCTTTAGTCTACCGTAATCCTTGCGCAGTTTTATAATTTCCATCCCACCTGATAGAAAGATGCATGCATGGATTTGATTAGCATTAGAAGTGCATTACACAGAAGCGATGTTTTTTTCTTTCCTCCGCCACAGTGAAACATTCTGATCATAATATGCTATATCCTCGTTAGGTGACTCAATAACAGAGATAAAAAACCTGCAGGGTAGAACAAAGCTAGTAGAATATGCAATATATACTGATCGTCGTATCTGACGTCAGATTGAGAAACAAAAATGGAAAAGTTTTGAGAATGCAATTGATTTTTTGCAAGACTATCCTACAAAACTTCCTCTTCTGAATCGGCGAAAATACTAGACAAACCAAAATATATTTGCCGAGAGCTAAATGCAAGTAATATCTTGCGAAATCTTTAAAAAAATCCAAGGATTACATTACAATTATGCACCGATAAGTTCATTTTCGTTGCATTCGCCATGATTAGCAAATGCTGCTTCCTTATCAAATACTGCAAGAGTTCTAGGCCCGTCGTAATAGAAGTGTTAGAAACAGCGTAGCAATTAGCATCTTGCTTAATTTCGTAGAAATATATAGTATAGAATATAATATATAAAGGTAGATAGATATATATAAGTAGATATATAGATAAAATGACAAATGAATGAATTGATGAATAAATGAATTAATAAATAAATAAATGGATGAATGAATAAATAAATAAATAAATACATTGATTAATTTATAAATATATGAATAAGTAAATAAATAGATGTATAAATAGATAAATAGATAAATAAATAAATAACGACAGGAGAGAGCCTGATATACTAAATCTTTAGAATATTCGATAGATATCCAACACTTTCCGAAGTAAATTATCACTTTAAAAAAACCATGGCGAGTACAGTTGTTGACTTCCTGTTCATTGAATCCGTCCTCGACTCCCAGATCGAGCTCGGAGATGGACAACACGGAGATCGCGAGAGTGAAGCCGATTCAGGAGACCCTGGCAGGGATACACCTCGAAGACCTGGACATCGTGGCCACCTTGGGTATCGGCGGCTTCGGCAGAGTTGAGCTGGTAGGGTTCAAATTTACTCCGTCTTGATTTTTCACTTTGTTTGTTTGTTTTTTTTCCTCTCACGAATGAATACACTAATCTCCACCTTGATCTTCTATAATTGAAGAATTGTTAGTAACTGATCCAACGAAAATGTAAAAACGCTTTCCAAATTAATGTTTCAGTCATTTGGTCCACCACACTTCTACTGAAGCAGGCTGAACAGATTAAACATGAATGATTGATGTTTTGCTTGAAGCAAAATTTTGTCATTTGAGCGTTTTTAGGGCTCAAATTAAAACTTTTTTAGCGCTTTGAATGAAAGATCGTGTGCATTGATCAGCTCCGGCAAGGCGTTATAATTAATTTGTTATCGAAAAAGACCATGCGAAAGCCGAATTCAAAGTTATGAGAATTGCGGTCCATAACCCATTAATTCCTTCTCCTCGCATGTGATTTCCGTAAAGCAATGTTTATGACGACGGTCTTTGCACACAATTTATTACCCTCTCACAGAGAACGTGAAATATGCTCAGTTTGTTTATATAACACACCGTTTGCATGATAGCCGCACCTACAATTAACCGCCAGCTCCATATATAGCAATGACAGGTGTATTTCCTAGTTTTTGTTATGTTTTTTTTTTAACAGGTGCAACTAGCCGGTGATAAGCGCACGTTCGCGCTGAAATGCCTGAAGAAGCACCACATCGTGGAGACGAGGCAGCAAGAGCATATCTTCTCGGAGAAGAAGATTATGATCGAATCCAGCTCGCCCTTCATCGTCAAGTAAGTCGTTGAAGGGTATATCCCCTTCTTGAGGGTGTGTCTCGCTTCTATTTTAGAAATAAACTTCAGTCAATGAATGTGGGTGTAAAGGTTCAGTTATTGATACAGATTATATAATTTGTATAGTGATGAATGAATATTACAGTACTGAAAAGGGGTTGTTTGTCAGTAAAAAGAAAGGTGTGGTGTATAGATTGTGATCTAAGTGTGGTGAAATAATTCATCAGAGTGTAAGAATTATGAAATTGATGTAAAGATATATTGTATATTTATTTTTTTGACAATTTGTTTCCATTGATGAAGAATAAAATATTCTTTAAAAAACAAAAACAAAAATTACTGTTTAAAAGTATATTGATAAATAATGAATAAGAGTAATCAGATGTTTTGTCGCTGAATAGACTGTAACAGGAGGTAACCCTCAATTTGGCCATGGCATGACGCTTTGTGTGTATCCCTCTTGTTTTTCCTGAACCAGGTTGTTTAAGACATTCCGTGACAAGAAGTATATCTACATGCTGATGGAAGTTTGCCTTGGAGGTGAACTGTGGACCATTCTCAGGGACAAGTGAGTGCGCCTCCTTTCTCGTATCCCGAAGTCAAGATTCTCTTGAGAACCCCTTCTCTCTATAAATCTCTCTATAAATATCTCTATTCTTCTTCTGTAAACACCTGTTCTTTAAACATCTGTCAGTGGCGGATCCAGGAGGGGGTGCATAGGGCGCCCCCTTTATTTATTTTTTTTAATGAAAGAAATAAGAAGAAAAAGAGGAAAATGTGCCCCATTTTATTGTTTGTTCTTTTTTTTTTAAAGGGAACAATCCTTGTAAGCTGATTGTATTGCGCTTAAAGGGAAGATAAACCCCAAGAGCAATGTGAGTTGAGTGAAAGCAGCAACATTAGTAGAACACATTAGTGAAAGTTTGAAGAAAATCGGACAATCGATGCAAAAGTTATGAATTTTTAAAGTTTTGATGTTGGAACCGCTGGATGAGGAGACTACTAGAGGTTATGACGTATAAGTGGACAACAATACCAAGAAAATATAAAGAAAATTCTGCAAAAATCCATTTTTCTTGAAAATTACAAATTCCATCAACTTGATATTGACATATGTTAAGGGTAGCAATTATTCCCCCTGCTTTCTGAAAGCGGTTGGTCCATTGCTCTTTCATAATTTTAGAAAAGTGAATTTTTGTTGAATTTCCTTTATATTTTCTTTGTATTGTTGTCCACTCATACGTCATATCCTCTAGTAATCTCCTCATCCAGCGGTTCCAACACCAAAACTTTAAAAATTCATAACTTTTTCATCGCTTGTCCGATTTTCCTCAAACTTTCACTGATGTGTTCTACTAATGTTGCTGCTTTCACTCAATCCACATTGTTCTTTGGGTTTACCTTCCCTTTAAGTCTCCCCCCCTTTTTTTTTTGCTTTTCAGCTGATGAAATCCGGAAGTGGCACCAGAAATATAAACTGCTTTGCGCCCCTACCCCCCCCCCCCCATCCCTTTTAGGGAATTCCTTGATCCACCTCTGTCAGTTGCAATTCAAACATTTTTAAGTTCTTATTTCTTTTTGTCTGTCTATATTTAGCATGCCTTTCTCTTCGTTCTTGGAAAACAGACCTGACACAGTGCTTTCCTTTTGCAATCAACATTCAATATAATGTGACGGATGAAAGGATGTGGTGCTGCGGTCATGTACACATACGTTACAAAAGATTTGTCATGAATAATAGAATTTTATTCCCCCGACGGAATAATAAGATTTACGTTACAATAAGAAATACGTCAGGCTGATGTTCTCTAAAACATCTGTGTAGCTCGTGTGTCAAATTGTTACTATGAATAGCTACCATTTCGCTCTTCAATACTTCTCTTGCCAGCGATGCAAGTGAAGGTAGTGTGTACATTGCCAAGAGCATAATCTCTTTTCGCGGAATTTGTTATTCAACGACGAACGAACTTACACTGTCATCATAAACCGCATTAACCTTACATTCGTAGTAAAGGCGTTGTTCGATGGGGAGTACATGAATTAACGACATGGTAAAAAACTTCATCAATTCACCATGAAGGTTTTGCAAGCAACGATCACAATCGTTCTCCATTTATCTTTTTTTTTATTTGTCTAAGTCGACAACGCTTGGGAAGTGACTCGTACTACCATTAAAACTGTCTGTTTCCTTTTTGTTGCTGCATCATTTGATTCTTCCAGGGGAAATTTCGACGACCGAACAACGCGGTTCTGCACGGCATGCGTGGTGGAGGCGTTCCATTACCTGCACAGCCGCGGCATTGTTTACCGCGATCTGAAGCCGGAGAACCTGCTGCTGGACAGCAAGGGCTACGTCAAACTGGTATGGGTGGGACTATGGGAGGGGAGAAACGCGCAAACGCACGCGTACACATTCACACGCAAACGTTCACAATTTGACAAAAAGTATTGAATCGTATAAATTTGAGAGTGGAGCCTGTTGTGTTGCAGCTGAAATAAGGATAAGACTTGTCACACTGAATTAGGTTGCCGTGTTGTTGCAAAAGTTTACAATGCCAAGGTGTTTCGTCTTGTAGGATCTTACTAGGTGGGGAAGTTTGTTTGATTGTTTGTTTGCTCGTTTGTTCGTTTGTTTGTTGATGATCTGAGTGATAGCAATGAGCTCAAAGGTTCATGTATTGGCAGTCTGAGTAAAATGAATGTTATCATGAAAAGTTATGATTGTCAATAACTCATATTGAAATGATCAAACTTGAGTCTTAAGGGAACAGAAAATGACGTCATTTTTATGTAATTAAGCGGCTATGCTGTCACGGAAGATTGAAAATCGCCCCAGTAGAATACACTCTTGTGTGATAGAGAAACAATGATAAGAATACAGGAAGTGACGTCATCATTGTATGTGCTCACAAGTAAGCGCGAGCGTGTTGATAATAGTGATATTCGATATTTCCGTTCGTAGGTCGACTTCGGCTTTGCAAAGAAGATTGGGTTCGGTCGCAAAACATGGACTTTCTGCGGTACGCCGGAGTATGTGGCACCGGAAATCATCCTGAACAAAGGTCATGACCTCTCTTGTGACTATTGGTCGCTTGGAATTCTCATCTTTGAGCTGTTGACGGGAAAGTAAGTCACGTGATTTTTGGTCGGTTATAAAAGAGAGACATGACAAACAAACAAAAAATGAAGCAAAACGGAGTCGTTGCTGTTTCAGCTTAGTTTATATTGGTTAGATAAAGCAATACGTATATTTGATATACATGTGCAGTATCTCGTAAATTGTTAGCCCTAGGTACATGTATTAATAATTTTCGCACTGACAGACCCATTCTAGTACCGAGAAGTGGTTGGCATGAAGTATAATTGCTTATAATCGAAGGCACAGTGATGCGAAAGTGCTAAAATGTGCCTTGATGTTCTTTTTGGTCGTGGAATGTCCTCGAGTTCTTTGTTTTCTTTAAACAAAAAAGAAACTCTGGAAATTCGTTTTAATTCGAAGTACTTAAAAGGGATATTTTGCCTTTTGTGCGAATACAAGAATAATATGGTCTGACAGTTTTAACAAATAGTCAGGCGTT
Source organism: Diadema antillarum (assembly GCF_040938485.1). NCBI lineage: Eukaryota > Metazoa > Echinodermata > Echinoidea > Diadematoida > Diadematidae > Diadema > Diadema antillarum. The sequence goes on along the minus strand of NW_027270926.1, from coordinate 3,252,630 downwards.
CGTATATGTTCTGGAAAATATTTTTGTTCTTGTTTGTTTGTTTGTTTGTTTGTTATATTCACTATCTTACGAATATCCGGAAAAGTTCTTGGTCGAATCAAATGAAGCGAAGTAAATTGGTGTCGTGCCATATCGATGTCGAGTCTTCACTCAAGCAAATAATTGTTGTCATCATTTCTTAGCAAAACAAATATTGCAATCATTCTGAGCAAAACAAACTTGAGACTCCCATCAGAAGGAAATTCAACATTATAACGAAATAGTTATCCACCATCTTGATCAAATCTTGTTCTCTGTGTCCCTCTTTTCTCATTCACTGTTTTTCTTTCTCTTCTTCTTTCTGCCTCCCTTCTCTCCTTTACTAATGCTCATCTCCTCCTCCTCTCCTTCCTCGCATTCCTCCTCTTCCTTCTCCTCCTCCTCTTATTCCCCCTCCTCCTCCTCCTCCTCTTCCTCCTCTTCCTCCTCCTCCTCCTCCTCTTCCTCCTCCTCCTTCTCCTCCTATTCCTTCTCCTCCTTGAACCCATCCCCTTCTTCCTATTCCACCTCTTCCTCCTCCACTCCTTCTCTTCCTCCTCCTCCTCCCGCTCAACCCCTTCCTCCACTCCTCCCTTCTCCTTGTCCACCCCTCCTCCTTCTCCTTCTTTCACTCGTTCTCCTCCTCCCTATGCCCCTCCATTTTCCCCCATCCCCTCTCCTCCCTCTTGCTCCTCCTCCTGCTACCGTACAGTCCTCCGTTTACGGCTAACGACCCGATGAAGACATACAACATCATCCTGAAGGGTATAGACATCGTAGAGTTCCCCAAGAGGATCCCGCGCAGCGCCGCCAACCTGATCAAACGGCTTTGTCGGGACAACCCATCGGAGAGGATCGGTTACCAGAAGAACGGGCTCAGTGACATCAAGAAGCACAAGTACGATGTCGTATTCATGTTCTTCCTGTTCAAGGATTTTCCTGCAAATTCACTCATAAAAGAGGATCTAGCCTCATTTGTGCAGTCCATGAACAGACTGACCTCTAATGCTGGACAGCTTCCTATAAAGGCTAATGACTACTAATACATTATGACCCGATGACCGTGAGTTTGACTTCATGTACAGAAAATAGATGGTATGATTATAAGATGTATTGACATCAAGAGATTTTGAGGTTAGACAAGCTTGAAAGAAGCCTATACGTATCATCAAATCGTAATGCAAGAGATACGTAATGGACGTTACAAACAATGATATTGTAACTGGAGTGTGGTATATCTTTCCAAATTTGACTGGTAAAAGTCATGTTTTTCTGATGCGACAGTTTAAAGGTACGCTCTCCTATTTTACCGCCTTGTTACTCATCTGTTAATCTGTATTTTGTATTTCAAGGAAGTTCTTCTAATACAACAGCTTTTGCATTTTAGCTATTGTAGATACCACATGAGAAAAAAAAATCCCAGTACATACACTAACGGACTTAATGCTGAGAAGAAAAAAAAGTATGCCGTAATCACTGTTAAACCCTGGTGGAGCAGCAGAATCATGTCGATATTCGTCTCATTAAAAAAGCAAGCTAACAAAACAAAATAAGTGCCTAACATGACAAGGTCTTCCATTTTTCAACAGGTGGTTCCAGGGTTTCGACTGGGAGGGACTGAGGAAGCAAGAAATGCCCACCCCTCTACCACCGAAGGTAAGGATGAATATGTAGGGATGTTTGAATGCCTATCTTTTGTGCCCATGTCGTTTTAAAGGGAGGCTACAGAGTATCTCAAACTGACCGTCTTCATTTCATCATTAGGACGTCAACTATTCTCTTTTCACTTTGATTCTAAACACACACACACACACACACACACACACACACTTTTACACAAATAACAAAACCATGTTATTTGAAGTCGCATATGAATAATTAGATTTCTTCTCTTCTAAAATGATTCAAAAAGCTCAAGCCATTTCTGTTGGTCGGACAGAACCATTGGGGGAAGTCTTTTTTTCCAAGAAAATGGGAACGATTTGATAAGGCGTCATATGTGATGTCACAGCCACAAGTGACGTCGCAGTTTGCCATACAAAAAATGTGACAAGCTGTCACATTGTCAGAGATACATGGGGCAAAATTACACGAAGACATTATAATTTACTCCTTCCCCATTATCAGAGAAATCTGTTTTTTAGGAAAAACAAACAGAATATAATGCCAGGCAGTGCATCCCACATTATCATTTCACCTCTGTCCGAAAGGCATGGTTATATCAATACCATAAGGCATAATGACATTAGATACCTAACCCCTAAATACTACATATTGTGATGACATCGTGTATACCAATATGAGATTACAAAATCCTATCTTTTCCCTTTTTTTTCTCTCCCATATTTATCCCTTTTTGTCTGTTCCGTTTTATAATCAGGTTCTCGGACCGGCTGACTGCAGTAACTTCGACAGCTACCCGAAAGACATCGACATTCCCCCCGACGAAACCTCCGGCTGGGATGAACACTTCTAGGCCTGACACTGTCTCATTCCAATCCACCATTATGGATATTGGCACAATGTGTCCTACAAAGAAGAGGATTATGACTGTTGTTAATCCCGTTGATGAGAACTGCGAACCACGAGGGCGCCCTCACGTGGCTCTCACAAAAGTTTCACCAAGTTGGCAAGTGTACTGTGCGACAGCGCGCGGCGGACTGTCTGGGGCTGCAACTTGATCGTGCCGTTAGGAAAGATGTACTGTAGTCTGTTATGAATATCACGGACAGTAAGACTTCTTGTAATGGGGAAACGACGTGAAATTCAAGCGATATTGGAAGAAACGACGCGGAAGTGCTGGAATTGCTGTAAAAAGTTTTTGTCTTCATTGAACATGCACTCTTGAATTTGAAGACTTGAGTCAGTGATGAAGTGAAAAAAACTCCACTAGCACTACACATGATCTGCTCTTTTTTATTTCTTTTTGTTTTTCTTTTTAGTAGTTGCTTATCTGAAAACATGTTTCAACATTTCCCACTTGTACAGAAGCCGGTTCGAAGCGCAATTCAGATCAGGATATGCGACAGGGTGGAATTTTATGGCACGGTAGTATGATAATTTTGTCGGTTATAGTATTTTTTATGCCAAGGAAATTTCTTCGTACGGAAAAGAAAATGAATGCCTGTAGCCACCTTCGGAACGCGCTCCTAGTTCTACTAAAGACCGTCACTCAAAATCCTCCAATCAGAGCGTGGGAGATTTTCTTAGCGCAATCGCAACTTATTGTAAAAGATGTGTTTGTATTGAATATAGCTCTACGTGTCACTGCAGGGCATTCGTCATGTTCACTTTTTTACCAGCCTAGGATAATACAATATGAAACATGCAGAATATTTTCAATTACGAGTATTCGTAAACTCCCAGTTGAATTAAGACTTGCGTTAGGTTTAAATAATTTAGTTACTAGCATTATTTGTGATGGATAGGCTCAGTTTTTTAACAACAAGCTATATCAATTCATTATTTTGAACATGAGGTGCATTTAATGTATTTTCCTTTTTTAACCTTTTCCAGATTTCAGATAATACTATGCAGCTAAATGAAATTAATATGACTGAATTGGTTATACTCACCATGTGCTATGAGAGAACTTTCTATCTGTAAAAAAAAGAATTCTAAAAAGTGATATTGTATATTTAATCACTACGAAAGCGTATTTCAAAAGATATGAAATGTTGCTCGTTGATTTATTTTTCTAACATGACGCCTTATATCTATGTTTGCGGGTTGTATTGTATTCTGGTATTTAATTTGTTAATTCATGAATGAATAAGTTTCTTGTCGGTCAAATGTCACTCACTTTATCAATTTTCCGTCTCCATTGTTTCTGTGTACAGAGAACAAATCTGTCTGAAGCATTTGTACAGATGTACAAACCACTGACTAGAAATTAGAAACTATATCATTATTTATTGGATAATATCAATGTGAGTCATTGTATAGATTCACTGACGACCTGTTTCCATGCAATGACTAACTTATCTAACATTTGAGCGTTTGTTGAATTCAGAAGAGCACAAGTCAACTACTATAGTGTAAGTATGATTTATGATTTTATCATGTTTTTATACAAAGTGTTCCCGAATTATGATTGTTCATAATTGTCACGGGTTTTGCGAGATGACCAACATCACAGCATTTTTCTGTAAGATTTAAATGCAAGCTCCAATAAACTAGCTGCCGTAAGAGGGTAACGTTTGAAACAAGCATCCCATACGACTTGGGCGTACCTAACGTTGTTTCAGAGGCAAACTTGTTCCTTGTGTGTTTAGAGTCTTAATATAGCACTAGCCTCTGATGACGTCATATTCCTGGTCTTGTGCCCTCCGTGTACCGAAACAGAACGTTTCTGCCTTTTATGAGCGAGGCGTATACGTAATCAACGGGTGGAAATACTGTGCAATACTTCTTACACGTGCAGTCATCAATCAAATAGAATTTTGAAGAAAATATTGTCTGCTAGCACAAAGAGTGAGACGTTGCAAAGTTTCCTCGAATATCTTCTCGGGCAGAAACTAACAGCGCGTCTGTACCATTTATCCCCACGTTTTGGGAGCAAGGAAAGGCAGATATTTGTGACAAGTCAGTCATTTTTTCTATGATTTAGTCATAGTGATATGTATAATTACGTGTATGTACATGCAGCGATGGTGAGAGCAACCAATGCATCAATATTCAACCTGTTGTTCGATGGATCGTGTCGTCACTCGTTCTAGTGCGCCACCTATATACGAGTATATACGCGATGGCGGAGAGACTAGTACATAAGCCTCGAACTGAGTGATGGCAGCTTTCGTCTTACCTTCAAAACTCGTGACTATCATAATAGTTATGTTGGGAAAGCACACATTGTTCCGAGTCTCTTTTGAGTTCAATCACCAACAGGCGATGAATTAACACTATGCTGCCCTCTTTTGTTGTACTTCATGAAAAGCTTTGCGGTTTTGGTAAGTTTGTGTCTACATGTAACTAAAGTTGACCCTCATTCACTGTGAGAGAGCAGGTCTTGAGAGTTTCTGTTAACCAATTGTTTTTTTTTTTTATGGGATGCATCCTGTTTGGTGAAACACACCATGTAATCCTTTTAACAGTGCAGGTATTATGGGGTTTATGTCAATTTATTCAATGTCGATGTGAATTATCGAAACACTTGAGAATGAGTGTAATAAAATTGTATATTAACTTTCACACGTCTCGTGGTCTTTGCTGTTATTGAATAGTATCAGGCAAAAAAGATTTAGAGGAATATGGAAGATGTAACAAACAGTGAACATAAAGCCTCTTTGATTTTAATGAAACGGGAACACAGTCTCTTCAGATTTTTCCCCATAAACATACTATATAACACTTTTGAAGTTATTCTGCATGACGAGCTGTTTACAGAAAGCTTTTGATCCAGTGTGCCTAGGTGTCGCGGCTAAGCGGTTTAAGAGGAAATCCACACCAAAAGTAAATAAACTTCAAAAGAAAGAGACAAATATTTCCTAGAATATTACGAATATGACATACATCGGATGAGAAATGAGGAACAAACGATATGACAATACAATGTAGTATGAAATTTCACATTTGTTCGTTACCTGCCGAGAGTTGTATTCGCCAAACGTCATGCCCTACAACAGTATGAAGAAGAAACAGTGAGTGTGCTCTGCAGCTGGTGTTGGAACCGTTTATTTTTCACACGTGATTTGCCAAATTCCGTTTCCAAGAACAGGAACTTACATCATACTACATGTACTCTGCACCGAGGACAAGTCAGAACAAGATTACACATTGTTTTTTTTTTCACATTGACCTCTGATGTAACAATGAAACTGAGCAAGGGCTTAGTCATAGAGCAACGCTTGCGGTAATCGAAAGTTACTAAAAACACTTGCTTGTAATATTTTACACTATGCGCGAGTCATACATAATGCTATTTGCAATTATCAAAAGCTTTCAAAATAAACAAAACCTAGCATCTATAAAAAGAGACAGGGCGATAAAATCCCAATCCTATTTCAGTCATGCAAAAAAAAAAAAAATAACAATGATAATAACGGTATTTCTCTTTGGTCAGTCAGCTCAACGTTTGACCGTATAAAATCTAGCCTTTAGCCAACGCGATCTGGACTAATATCCCCTTTGTATCTGAATTGAGACTAATCGCGATAAAACCATGATAACATAATGATAACAACAAAAATGACGACGATGACGATCACATCCAGAGGCCCAGACCGGACGCAGCTTGCGCAGTAGATCACTGTTACAAACGCCTTCGCAAGTGGGCACGCTTAGTCTACATTCAAGGCAGCGGAGGCCTTATTCAAAGGCTGCCGTAACCCACAACATAATTATGACAAGAAGCAGAACTTTCAGAGTAAGATAAACTGATCGCCAGCTTCAGATAACTGCCGTTGCTATCTTTAGCTCTGAGCCATTTTCTTCATAACATAATTCATTTATGTACAAATATCTGGATCGATTCAACGGACTTCTTTCTTTTCTTCTTTTCCTATTGTACCGTTTACATCCGACTCTTCTAAATAAGCCTAGTTCCATCAAAATCGTATCTAACTTGAATTGATCAATACACTGTATCAAACCAGAGCCGTATGTATTGCAGAAAGATACATTCCTATATTTGATTCCTATATTTTGAAATATAGATATAACAACGATGAATATATGCCGTATATCTAATTATTGTATACATTATATATGTAGTAGATTCTTTCTTTTTCCTTTTTTTTTTTTGCTTTGCACAGTGTACAAAGAAAAGATTATCTTGCACGAGCCTAAATCTAGAAAATATACAAAATAATTCTGTGGGAAAGCGAATCGCCTGCATCGACACATTGGCTATTAAGCACTATGATGCAGTCTATGGCAAAATAATGTGGTTGAGTTCTATCCCAACATCTTTTGTCATATTCAATGAAGAGACCCACTATCGTGAGTTCCGAGCACTGGTGACGCATTCTTCAATATGACTTCATTTCATGAGTCTGTCGGCAGGTTGGGGTCACGTAGTGCTGTACTTGTTTGTTTGTGGGGTTTTTACAGGGATGTGACATTCTTTGCATAGTCTCATATGTCGCGTACATTTTTAAGTGATACACCGTATTTGAAGTAAGACTGTTTCACTATAAACTGATTTGATCTGTCAGTACCGTTTTTTTTTCTAGCAATAAACAACTTTGACGAATTTTGACGATGTATATATCTGTCTATCGGGTTTGTCATCGCAAGGGACTATTTACGTCTCCCATGCATGAGCATAACATTCATGGAAAGCACGAGGATGCGATGATTACTGCCGGTTTGACGGTGGACGCAAATATTCTGAACGGATTATAATGAAAAAACAAAACGGGAGAGATAGAAAGTAATAAACTTTTAAGCCCGCCACACACTACACGATCCGACCATTCGTACGACCTTAAGATGGAAGTGTAACGTCACAAGTAGTGTCTTGCCAGTTTCCAATCGTATGACTGGAATTTATGCCAGTCGTAGAGATTTGACATGTTGAATTTCCACGACCGGTCGTGGTGCCTCTATACTCATTGGAAGTGTATAAGCCAGGAGTAAGAACGGTCGTAAGCCTTCCCTAGTTGTGTAGTATGATCGTAGAGTGTGCTTTGCCAGGTTGTACGACCTGGTCTCATGGTCTTACGGTCGTACAGCCATGAGTCGTACAGTGTGCGATGGGCTTAAATTTTCACGCGACTGGTTGATTCGATGGTGGTGACAAATATGTCTTGATGTCTAAATTAGTAATTGTCAGGGACTGATACAGTCAATAAGGCTCTGGAGCTGGTATGTACAGAAGAACGCCCTCTGTTGGAGGGATGACGAACTCGGACTTAGAGTTTCTATTCACAGTGCTGCACAGTGGTCTTGTCTGTATCACTCAGGCGGCACTCGATGCGGTAGTAGCTTTCTCCTTCTGACTATTCAGATAGTCTTTTAGAAGTCGCATACGCGACAGGACGCAGTCCAGGTCGAAGAAGGCCGTCTGTAGGTGGCGCTCTGTCAATCCAGTGTCGGACTCGTAGGCGTTGCGGCCATGCAGCATGCGATGGTTGCTGAACGACAAGATGTCGCCTTTGGAGCACGAAGGGGAAAAAATGTCGAATGAAACCTTTGAATTCTGTGATTTGGTGCTGTAGTTTTTCAAATGTTGTGTTCTATCATTCATTTCTGACATTTTATGTAGTAGAATGAATTACTGTCCTTTCCTTTAAGCCCCATTTGGAATTGGAAATCTATCAAAAATAAAACAATAATGATAATAATAATACACAATAATTATAATAATAATAATGACAATATTAATAATAATAATAATCATCATCATCATCATCATGACAATAATAAAACCGCAGGCCTTAATAGTAGTGAAGGCCTACACTCTCTAAATCTCTAAGTCACTAAATCACTAAATTTATGACTGAACCATAAATTGATTACGTATTGAAGAAGATTTGACTTCATGTGGCCTCACTAAGCAAAGTTTTTGAAATTCCGTCTGATTCCTGAGCAGATTTACCGAATTTAGCCAGTTCTACAGTATCTTATCTCTCCATTAAAGGATATGCATTGCAATTAAAAAGGTTTAATAATATATACGGGAGCAAAGAAATAGGAGAGACGACAATGAAGAGGATAAGAAAAACGAATAAAATAATGTTAAGAGGTATGAAGACAGTGTAAAGGAAAGAGGGAACTAAGAGAATGAGGGCAAGAACCTCACTGACACGCAGGGACATGTATCATGAGAAATCAGTTATGGATGCCAGAACATGGCAACGATAACATGAGAAAAATGTTTTAACGAGGACAGATTGAAATTCCAATTAACCATGTGCAGACTTTAGGGAAGATTCAGCCATGGAACGCTCGAAAAATACTAAAAGCTTTCAAACGGTTTGTTCGCCCATTCATCGTATTCCGATGAACCCGATTCCCAGAAGATGTAACAACATAATATCAGGATATTTTGGAAACGAGGTTACAAGTTGAACTGGTATCAAGTTATGAGAAACTACATGGAAATTGAAGGAACTTTGTAAGAACGAAACATTTCTATCCTCTTGGTATGTTCTAGAGGCCACATACCTGGTTCCAATTTGTACTTGAACACGTTGTCGTCCCGCAGAAGAATGTTGTTGAACGCCTTGATGGCGGAGAACATTGGAACTACGCCCTCAACGGGGATTCGGACGAGCGACGCATGGTAAATCTCGTTGAAAGTCACTTGTTTGAGCTGCCCGAATGGGTCCAGTCTGTATGAATGAAATTAAACTTCACTTTCTTCCCTTTCTCTTAAGCCCTTTTGGCATCTACACAATCATCAATATTTCTGCCTATTATGTGGTTGGAAATATTTTGAAATCTAAGACTCATTGTATTCTTGCATAAACCAATAGTTATCCTACGTCAGTAAAATGATTAAAAGAACAGTTTATATCAAAAAATTGACCAGTTTTTGGCGTATACGAAGCCAATAATGGAAGCAGTAATCAAATGCGCTGAACGTTATTGTTGATAATGTTTGAGGAAAAAAAAGTTGTTCGAGGAAATGTACACTTTTCTCAAAAGACAAAATGTTGTGAAATTCTCTTTATATTTTCCTTATCGTTCTAGGCATGTGATATCCTACACTGTAGTAGTCTTCTCATCCAGCAGTGACTGCGCAGAAACTTTAAAAATTCATAACTTTTGAACGGATTTTCCTACTTTCCTCAAGCTTTTACTGATGTGTTCTACTAATGTAGCTGCATTCACTCGATCTTGTCCTTTAAATCCCCCCCCCCCCCCCCACTCCACCGACCTGATGAGAGGGTGCCGGGCGTGGTGGTAGAAGCCATGTTTGGTGATGCTCTTGCTGCGCGCCAGGGCCACATGTTCCACCTCGTTGGTAGTAAGGAGACCGAACGCTGCTGGGTCGGTCTCCTTCAGTTCTATGGCCGCCTTGAAACCGTCAATGAGCAAGCTTTCCCCACCCTTGGTGGGCGTGTTCTTGATGCAGTGGAACATCCCAACCTGATGAGAGGATTGATGAGAGAGCGAAGATAGAAGAGAAGAGGCGTCGTGAGATGGAGAAGGAGCAGGAAAGATGGAGAGGAGAGAAGAAAAGCAATGAAGCGACGAAGAAAGAAAAGGAAACAAGCAAAATAAAACAAATCGAATGTCAGAAGTAGATGTGGACATGGGGGACGATCGGAGGGAGAGATATCGGAGACGTAAAGGACGAGGAAGGAGCAATGGTACAGGTACAGAGAAAGAGGAGAAAGACGTGGTTATTGTGTTGGAAATGGAGGAGGAGGAGGAGAAAAAGGCGGGGATATTACGATCACACACACACACATACACACGTCATAATATCATACAATTTACATTCAAAGAACCATGAAACTCTCGATAAGGTGTCTGTCGTACATCTATACATACATATTTATAACTCATACCCCTCCCCCAACACACATAGGCCTACATGGATACAAACACAGACATGCGTGCATGCACATACCATGATACTTTTGATACTTACAGCAGGCGGGTTTATGCAGTAGGAGAAATCTGTGTGTGGCTGGAGGTAGCCATTGGAGAATCCCAGCATATCGGCGCCCTTCACGGCAATGACGTCAGAGTGAGTTCTGACAAGGAAGACAAGATGATAGAATACTGACAATGACTGAAGCCACGAGATCACTCCCATCTCACTCGGGTGGTGCACGTTATAATCTGGAAAAGCACACACACGCACACGCACACACACACACACACACACACACACACACACTGAATCCTATCAGTCTACAAAGTGTCAGTCGCATTACTGGAAGCTCGCGATAGACTCTAATAGACCCTGCAGTACCTCATAACATCTCGCCGAAAAAAAAAGGTGCAAACAAGAGGACGAGTTTTATTGAGTCTGGGCGACCAGGCTATGTAATTACACATTGGAACGAACTATAGAGGGCCTGTCTCACCGGTGGAGACTTTGCCGCGACTCGCGCTTCTCTAAATACCAAGGAATGACTTGCTCTCTCACCAAGGAGGCGACTTCAGGGCTATACGTCCGCGACAACTCCAAACAAGGTGACAGCTTCTTTACCCGGAAGTCACGATGTCTCCGAGACGTTTTCTCAGTCGCGGAGACGTCTCCGAGACTAGCAGGAGACTGGAAAATGTCTCCGAAAAGTCGAACACAGACCAGTCTAATCTCAGGGGACGTCGCGGAAACGCCGCGGAGGCAACTCCTCGAGATTCCACCAGCGAGACTCGAGTCAAACCACTTGGTTTCCATTCAGCTGAGTTGTAAAGGCAAAGAACGTGAGTTTCCTGAAAGAGGCACTCGCGATAACTCGCTTAACCTCTTCATGTAACTCGGGATAACTCGCGACAAATCAACACTTTAAGCAATGTCATTAAATAAAAAACAGATAGTTTGTGGAAAGGCTGGGAATCGAACCCGGGTCCTTTTGTTCTGGAGGCAGACGCACTACCGACTGAGCCAAAATCACTGACCATTTTGGAGACCTTAAAGTATTGCATTTCCCACGCTTGATCGTACGATTTTTTCTTTGATTTTTTTTTTTGTGTGTGTGTCAGTGTGTATTCGTAGAACACATGCTTCACAACTCGTTCATATACTACATGAGGAAATGCGGTGCGAGCTGATAGCATTTACAGCTTTCGTGTGATTAGCGGTTACCCCGATGAAACATCCTGTCTTTTCCTGACTCTCCAATAGGAGCTGATAGAAGCATGAAGCCGAATGAATTAGCTCTTGCTGAAATGGCAAGAACTTTGTTCTTAGCAAATCCATGCACGTAGGAAAAAGGAAAGACTCACCCGTATGAGCTGTTAGCCATGTAGCCCACTCGCTCCCCAAGTTTGTAGATCTGGTGTGAAACTGTCGGCACCTCTTTGACAAGTGCAATACCGAGAGTCTGAAATTGGTTGCAGACACAAAACAGAATTACTGCAGCTGGCGTCCATTGCGCTCAATATAAAACAAGGCAAAACGGCAAGCAATGTCTCGCCCGCATATCGCATTTTGTGATTATAGTGTTTTCAGTGTTTGTTCATTGACCTTTTGACCTTTGACCTTGTAGGATACGACTTCACCAATATTAAAATTTCACCAGCACTTTTAGGTTATGTAATTACACCTGTGGTGTGAGTTTGGTGATCAGCTCAAAGCTGTGGATAGTTAGAGTACACCACCGGCGATGGAAAAATGACACCTATCACGCGGGCGAGACAAAAAAACAAACAAAAACAAAAAATAAAAACAAAAACAAAAACCTCAATTCCAAAAATTATAATCTTTACATTACTCTCATTGTATACGTACAAAGTTCTATCAGGACCTAGCCTATCCGATAGGCGTCAGGCTGTATCGATACTAGACTGATCGCTATATGCAGACGGACATAAGCAAGGGCTTTAGCCCGAACTGAAGCCCTCGCATGTCCGTCTCCATATAGCGATCAGTATAGTATCGATACAGCCCGACGCCTATCGGATAGGCTAATCAGGACCCAGCAGAGGTTAATGAATCCCGCCCGCATCATTACCTGGATCTCTTGCAGCCAGTCCAGGAGAGCATCGTTCGATTCTAGGAGGTCCTTGAACCGGAACGTCTGCAGTCGTCCGGATGACATGACGTCAGATCCCCACAAGTTCAGTTTACTATCCGACACAGGGTCCGCCTCCGATTGGTCGAACCGGTTGCAGCGCAGCCAGTTGCTTGGCATATTGGTCACGTGCCCGTCACTCCAAGTGACGGTAACTGTGTGGCTGTCCTCGCTGATAGTAGCCTCCCTGGCGGTGACATCAAGGTCCAGGTGCTAAACGAAGCAACGAGGAATCTCATTAACCCCCTTCAAGGCCACTAATCTCGATTAACATTAAAGGGATTGTATAGTCTTGGTTGAGACCTAATGTCAGGTTTCTAACATTTTTTGTGAGATAATGAGAAATCTCTTATGAATTATGAAAGAGCATGTAATTCCATGAGGAATTCAACGTTTATTTGGTGAAAATCGATTTTGAAATGGCTGAGATATCCAAAACAGAGCGATTCTAATAACTGCGGGACCCACACTTTATTACGATCGCTTTGTTTTACTTTGTTTTTGGATGTTTCAGTCATTCCAAACCCGATTTTCATCAAATAAACTTTGAATTCCTCTTAAAATGGTATGCTCTGTACTATTCCATAAGTGTTTTCTTGGTATCTCGCAAAAAGTTAAAAGCCTAATTCTCATCTCCACCAATACTGTACTATCCCTTTAACGTAACTTGCCACTCGTACAGACATTATTAGTTATACCCTCGTTCCACAGAGATTTTTTTTTCTCATCGGTCACTGGTCGCAAGCAATTTTTTTTTTTTTTTTTTTGTTACCGGCCACCAACCGAAGTGTATCGGATCGCAGTCTGATGACTCCAACTTCGGACATGTCGGTCATGATAAGATGAGGGAAGATCGTCCGATGAAAGAGCTTATAGTTGATCATCGGACGCCATTTCCAGTCGCAAGTCCAGTCATTGTCTGATAAGCGCCGAGTCAGTCCGATAAGTGTCGAGTCAATCCGATGTCTGTTAGGCTTGTGTTGTGCGGCTATCGGGCGTGTCCAGCCGACGTCCTATATAATATGACAGTCTGTTGAGTTTCCGACTATTAAAAAGTCATCAAACAGGTTAATTACTTGAGTCTTGGCTCGGGCTCAATTCTGGTATTGGTATATCACCCTCGGTAAGTCTTGGTGCCAGTTTCTGGAGCTTGTCGGATCAGATTTCATCGGAACCCATCGAAACGCCGAAATTTTGCTTTTTGGGGATCAGATGGGCCTCCAACGGTCGGTGGAATGGAGGTTTAATCAGTTGTTCAAAAAAGACAGGGCATACGGGGAATGGGGATGCTTTTCGCATCCCTGTAAAAAAAAAATGACAAAAAGCTTTTTACTATACAAATTCCTACGATGGGATAATGACTTGTTTACACCATCATAGGTCCAGGTAAGGAATATGTATATCACCTAACATCCACTGCATGGAAGTTCAGTGGCGGTATAAGTGGATTACATTTCTACCCTTTCTGACACAATTCTTAAATCGCATCTATGGAATAACTCCGCCAAACCTCCAGAAAAAAAAAAAACATTACAGATACTCCTCACCTGCATATATTTCAGCTTCCCGTGGGCGTGTGTGCTGTAACAGTCGTCACAGTGGCAATTACACCGCAGCCACACGCATGGGTACTGCTGGCTGTCGCCATCTTCCCAGCGGACGATCACCATCTTGGCATCTCCGTCGATGCCCACATCGACCACGGGGATGGACCTGACCCAGTCGTACTGTGAGAAAAAGAGGGCGTGGTCTTCGAAGGGGGAACTCTTCGAAGAGCCCACCTCTGCAGAGCTGGAAAACGTGCGAACTGAAAATGGAGATCGGTACACGCAAACCGATTTACTTACAGTGCATCATATAATCAACATTCAAATTTTTAACATGAATACCTTTATAGGAACGGTTGTTCCTTGAATCCGATAAGCTTGAACAAGCTTGCCCGATGTACCGATAATAAATGCCTTGGATTCAAGGTATGGAAATTTATCTGGTAGATACTGGTAGGAAAAACAGACTTTTGTTCTGAGAAGAGAACACACATTTTGCCACCGCCCAGCTTAAGACCCCCCCCCCCCAAAAAAAAAAGAAAAAAAAGAAAAAAAAAAAGAAGTATACGTCAAAGTGAATTTCCACTTTTGAACGTAGTTTAAAAATGCAAGCTCTAAGCTTAGATATGATACATAACTTCTTAAAATTGGACTATGCGCGCCTTATCCCGTTCAAAAGGTGATTGAAATATGAGAGAGTTAGGAGATGAAGTTTCATAGAAAAGAGAAATGAAACTATTAAAGCTTAGGGTCACTTGAGCTTGCTGTGCATGAGTATCAAGAAACACATGTATTTCCCAGTGAAAGAAGAGCCTATCCAAAAATGAAAAAATAGGGTCCAGAAGAACTGCTAAAATTACAATTTCAGTTTTGGTTTAAGCCACCAATTTTTGACAGTAGGTAAAAGATTACTTTCCCCAGGCACGAGCCAAACTATGAAAATGTCAGTCCGATAATCATTACTTTGGTCATTTATAAAAATTCCTAATCTTCAACTCTTTGACCTTGGCGGTCACAGTTTAAGACACCACAAAGCCGACCCATCGAAATAAAATGATATAAGAGGATTTGTATTTTGTAATAGTGTCATAATTATCTTTATACTCTGACTTCCATTTAGAGATGTTTGTCATCATCTTCATTACTACTCAAACCTTTATCGCCACCCTGACAGTTCTTAGCCGTTCATGATCTTAAATACATGTAGTTATTAATTTCTCGCGAAACCATACTTCACAGCTATCGTTTTGCTGTTTATAATCTATTTTCATTATCCGTATCATATGGAGTCTTCCTGATCATTTTCTACTTCCCTCCTCCCTGCCCTGCAGTTAGATCTCCATATTTAATTGCGGATTCTCCTTTTTTTCGGGGGGGGGGGGGGTGTCCCCTCCTCGTCCTTTCACGCTCTTCTTCCTTCTTCTACTTTTTCCTCTTCTCCCACTTGGTCTCATAAGAATAATAACAATGATTGTATCTGCTGATGCATTAAGTTCTAGGTGTTTGTGTCTGTGTCTGACTTGCAATCATACAAGACTTGTATAATGTATTTCTTGTTTCTTTTTTTATGTATATGCTCTTATAAGTGGAGTATGAGTTATATGATCCAATATATTTAAAGGATATATGTTTGGCATATCTGTCAATATTTTCTCATGAAGAAATTATCAGTGGGATTGATTAATAATTGAGTTATTCACGTTGAAGAGAGATTATTTGCAGTATGAATTGAACAAATGGATTGTTTGTGTCTTGAATTGTATTTGTATTGTTTTTGTTTTTTATTGTTGTTTTTTTATTTGAATAATATCAATGAATATCAAGAAAAAGGAATTATGCCAAAACTAGATCTAAGCTTTGGCTTGTCGAAAAAAAAAAAATCAACTTAGTGGCAATTTCACCCTTTATTCTTCATCTGCAGTTTTGATACCTATAGCTTTTTATGTCACCCCCCTCCCCCCACTCCTATTTCTTCCATTTCAGCCTGGTTGTCTCACATCCGTGGTCTCACGCAAATGAAATTAGCATGCCATTGGTAGAACCCCCGCTATCTCGGCTAGTCATTGCTAGTTACCGCTTTATTGTGTGTGTGTATTTTCGGTAGTTAAGAACCATTTGCCACAACGCTGTTCAACATGCGGAACATGAAAAACTCTTCAAAATATTGCGATATAAATCATTGATATTGAATTTGGTAAATGCATGCGTCCGCATAAAAGGACCAAGGAATGCTTGTATTACAAGCGATAATGGGACAGGGAGATTGTTTGTCCCATCTGAAAGGACATGGGAATAAGGACAAAGTGCCTCGCCCAGGGGCCGGGGGAGCAGACCCAGGGCAGTCGACCCAGGGATCATGTCAAATGATGTGCTGCCTAATTATCCGTGGAGTCACAACAGATCCCTAAATCAAATGTTCTTCTTAGATATCGAGACAGTTTCTCTTGATTTTTTTTTCTCTCTCTTGGTGATTATGTAACCTAAAATCTTGAGATAATCATCTCCAAAAGGTCACACAATGCAAACATCTTGATAACATGGCTGCGATGCACTGAATGACATGATTGTCGACAAATAAAAAAAAACTGCATCTCTCCTGTAATCAACAATAAGATAACCCCTCATTGAGATGGTTCGTGATGGCCTTTAATGACGAGCATCATGTTTAAATAATTTTACTTCTAAATTAGATTTAAAAGAAATGCCTACATTATTGCAGAATTAGCTATATCCTGTATGCTCTAAGTTCAGGTTTTTCTTCTTTTTTTTTAAAATCATAATCGTTTATTGTCTTTAAATCCAATCTACTCTCCATACCTTGGTGAACATATACGCATCTGTGCCTCGCGCGCGTTGGTTTTGACCCTGTGACTCTTCTTCCGTCGCCTTTTCCTCTGTCCACTTCCAGACTTATACATTTATTCATTATTTTTCTTTTCTTTTTCTTTTTTTTTTCACAGGAGAGCTGCCTCATGTTTGATAATTTGTGTGAGTGGCGTGTGTGCGTTTCTTTTTGCCTTTCTTTTCTTTTTTAAGGGTAATTTGCCAAATTTTGCTTGTTCAGTAATTGATTATTGTTTATGAGGAGACTGAAAACTACAAGCTCTACTTTTTTTTTAGCAGATCCCTCCATTTCCAACAATTTTGATTCGGTATTTGTCATAAAAGACACAGCATTTATTGCATTTTAGTTCACACTCACAGTAAGTTTTCCTTGATTACATTGTTGTACTGGTTTTGTATCAGTATGTGTATTCACGTGTTTTATTAAAATTGCATTTTTTGTTAGAGATGTAATAAACGAGATGAAATTAATGAAACGAAACGAGTCCAAAGTTTACCTATAAATCCTCAATACCCTGAATTTGAAATATAATTCCCACACCATGTTGAAGGAGGCTTTGATGAATAGAGCTAAATCAAACGAACAGACAGATAGATGGCTCTTCAAAATCAGACCCAAGTCAAAGAATACGAGGAAGATGCCGTAATATTATTCTTGCGGAGTGGATATATACACGTATAGATGAAGAGGTCCTTAGTACCAAGATATCTAGTTCATCACTATGAGTAATTACACATATCAGTAGCAACGTGCAACAAAAACAAAGAGATTTGTACCACAAAATGTAATGGAAGCATTAGGTATTTCGTGATATCAGATATTTCGGTATAACCGAGCTCAAATCGCGCAGTTGCGCTTTAGATCGTCACTATCTATCAGACTGTACGCTCAACAGTTCATGTTGTTATTACGCAATTATGTGAAATGTTCCACTGTTTGATGGTAATGTGCTTTGTCAGCAAAATTCGTGCTTGGTTTCGGAATACAACCATGCACTTTGCATGCATTTATTATGTGAGCCTATATATTGAAGAACATTCACCTCCCCCATGAAAAAAAAAGAAAGAAAAACAAAACAAAATCAAACAAAAAGCGCATTGTCCGGGCTCAAAGTCTAGTTTGATGTTTAGTCATAATGTTAAAGGGCTGGCACAGTTTTGGTTGAGATGGGCGTTGAGGTTTCCAACGTTTTTTAATAATGATTTTTTTTTTCAGATAATGAGAAATCTCTTTTGAAATATATTGTTCGATGAATTCAAATTTTATTCGATGAAAATTAGTTTTGAAATGGCTGAGATATTGAGAACAAAGTGATCCTAATAAAAGGTGGAACCCACCTTTTATTAGGATCTCTTTGTCTTACTTTGCTTTTTGATATATCGGCCATTTCAAAACCAATTTTTATCAAATCAGCTTTGAATTCCTCTTAAAACAGTAGGCTGCTCAACATTTCACAAAGTGGTTCATAAATTTCGCTAAAAATGTTAAAAGCTTAATTCTGACCTCAACCAATACTGTACTCTCCCTTTAATGTTAGGCTGGTCTTATTTTAGTGCGTCGGAAAATAACACGGATCACGGATCACGTGTCAAGGTAATTAACTTCCTTAGCTCCGATCAACCATGGTAAATCGATCTGCCAATTCAAACACCAATCATGTGACATGACGGTTGATGACTCCTGCTCAAACAAATTTTAGACCAATATCAGCCACAGCTCAAAAATTGAGACTGTTCACTTTATTATCTGCCACTTGACAAGCAATAATACAAACGCAAAGCCACACGATAGACAAGCATATTGATTTATATAAACTGCAAAACTTTTCCACATTCATGTAAAAATGAACGAAAATAAGCTAAAAATGCGAGTGGAGAGGATGTGTCAGATTTTTCCTTCCCAACTAACGTTGACTAACGCGAAAACGCATTATTTAACAAAATTACCAACAAGTTTGAAATGCACAGGCACTTTGACAGGTAGAATAATTGTCACTTTTTGACCTGTCTTTGGTGGCTGTGAACATTGTAAACGCACACACACAAATACACACAGAACGAAAGAAAAGGTGTAGTAACTTTAGTTTAGCTGATCTTACGTATCATTAAGAATGATCATAATAAGATATCGATCAAGATCCATCCGCGTTAATACATTATATAGATATAGATATATTGACAACAAATCTTGCACATATAGACGTGGCTGGTGTTGGTAGATTTGCTGTCAATAGATTAAACTGTCCTTGCACCGCCCCGCCATGTTGTGGTTAAGTCCTTTGATGTCAGTATATATATATATATATATATATATATATATATATATAGAGAGAGAGAGAGAGAGAGAGAGAGAGAGAGGGGGGGGAGGGAGGGAGAGAGAGAGAATATAGATAGATAGATAGATAGATAGATAGATAGATATATAGATAGATGGATATAGATATTTCAGGACTTCAGATTTCATTTGGAGAGGATTTTTGTTTCCCTTTAAACCAAGAGAAGAGCAAAGGTTTCAGCACAATCGAATACTGTAACAGCAGAGCAGTATTTTGTGAGTGCTCTTTTTGCGAAAACACTGGGGATGTATAGCCTATATATTTTAAAGTTAACGCGTCCAAAGTTCATATTTCTGTCGACTTTTTTTAGCTTCTCCAATCTGTTTTTATCAGTTTGCATTGTCACTTTTTCATTTGAAACCACACACCCAAGAAAAGAATAGATAAACGCCACAACCCACAACTACCCAGATTAATTTCCTCTTATGTTATACCAATCATGCATAATTTTATGCCCTTAACAACTGACCAGTGCAAACTGGATTTTAGTACTGACATTTCAGAAAGTTACAGGGACACTCTCTTTCGTGTATATTCCTCAGTTCACACGTCCATGCAAGTTCATCCACTCGTTGGGTAACGGCGTGGCCAGGAAGGGGGGGGGGGGGGGCGATTGGGGCGGTCCCCCCCCCCCCCCCGCTCCCAAGATTTAGAAGGGGAAAATATGGAATTAATGGAAATAAACTTGGTGGGAAGAATGGTTTCATAATATACAGGGGGATTTAGGTTGGGGTTGGGAAGAGGTGGTTAGGATGGATTAAGGGTATGGGTATAATTCGTTTGGGAAATGCAACAAGTGTATATAATGTGATTATTTCTGTTTTGAAAAATGAGGGTGAAGGGTTATGATTTTACTGTAAAAAAAATACGGATTTCGTTCGACCTATTGAAGTATAGGCATATGCATTATCAGATCTAGTTTACTGCAGGATTTTGTGTCGTGCTATCCTTTCATCTGTTTCATGCGGGCTGCAAAGAATATATTACGAGGTTGTGGCGTTGACTTTTGTTTCGTTCTGATAACATGAACCCCCCCCCCCCCCAAATAAAAAAAAATACATATATAATACATATATATACATACTATAAAAAAGGAGAAAATGGAGTGTGGCTTTATCACATTTTCATAAAATGACCTCTGCAATCTAATTCTTACTGAGCAAAGCCAAAATTGCACTAAGGAATGATTGCAAATGATGATCGTGATGATGGTCGGTCTACCCGGCCCTTTGCATGTTATGATATTGATATCGCAAGTCTGTGGTAGTGACAATGTATAGGTTGAACGAGGTACAATTACAGGGTATCAGACTGCCAAGTACTGAATGCACAGTGGACTGATGAAAACGAATTGAGTGTGTTTGTTGTTGTTGTTTTGTTTTTTAGATATCGCGATGGCATGAAGAGGAGAATAGAAAACAATGTGTTTGTCTGCTCATTAAAAAAATATAGATAGAGTCTTTGTACATGTACCTCACACCCACCTCCACCATAGACACCCATTGTGATACAGTGCAAGATCTCCCCCCCCCCCCCCCCTCCTCTCGGCGTTTCCCATGAAGCGGGACTTCTCTTTTGAATTATTTTATATTTTTCTTCCCCCACTCTGAATAAGTCTATAGGTCTACAATGAAGCATTCGAACACACTATACTTTTGCCGTCACGATGCTTTTAACGTAGGTGTTTTTTTAATCTACACCTTTTGCCTGCGAATGAATTACCAACAAGTTTTCAACACAGTACGTGCTCAAAAGAAATTATTTGACCCATATGTATCTCACTCGGCAGAGTGGTTATAAAGCCCCTTCCACACACTTGAACAGTTTTTGCTAAAAACACTGTTATGTTTACAAAACTCAGACAGGACGGAAAGATTTGCCCCTTGAAGCAACTATGCACATTGTAACACGTGTGGTCCTTCATTCTGGATTAGGACATGTTAATCTATTTCTGGTCTTACCATGATTGTTATAATATTAAGTAAAATTGACTGATGTTAAATTCATCTAGCAGTCTCATCAATTGATGATCACAGAAATATATGGGAGGCTCTCTAAGAAACCTGGTCCATTTTATTTCTCAAATTTCACAATTTTCCTGCTCTGGGAAATGGGCACGCCCCCTCCCCCTCCCACCCCACCCCCCCCCCACACACACACACACCCTCCCCCCCCCTTCTTGCTCGCTTTGCTCCCTCGCTCGGATTCTACCGCTTTCTCAAATCAAAATGTTGGCATCTATAATCCCTTCCCCTATCTCAAATCAAAATGTTGGCTGTAGATGTGCCACTACCTGGTACCAGCTCATGAAACAAATCCATCGAGCCTAATGGAGGAACGCGATTTGTATTTGTAATTCATTGGTTTCTGTTATTGTTTTAGTATTTCTCTTCTTCCCCCATTTACCGGATGTTGACTCATCACGCCATTGCCGGAAGCCCCTTGGCACTGGTGTACTTATTGCATATATAAAGAATATAGTATATCCCGCCAAACCCCCTCGCCCGACCAAAGTATCACGAGGTTCCTATACGTTTGCATACATGCCTAAACTGTTGTAGTATCCTGTAACATTAAAGATGTCTCATAGATCAACACACCGAAACCCCATGTGTCATGATCAATGATTCTTTACTCGGATTTTCGCTGGCATAAAGTTGGTATAGGCTGTAATCGGGGTTAATACGGGCGACACACCAGATTCCCACCTTGCTATGCTTTGCTTGACCTTACTTTGGTCCTTTGACCTCATGGCCCACAAAATAATAATCCCTAACTAAACTGGTGACATCCATTTTCATGATAAAACATTAACTAAAAAGCTACTTCCAAAATATGGGGAAAATGTGACATTTGATCATTTTCCCTTGACCTTTGACCCCATGGCCACAATCTTTACGCATAGAATCGTTGTGCAGTAATGCATGTACACACCTGTATATTCTATTAGATCTATGCATTGAGTAATTCACAGGTATGGAGGAAAAGGGGCAATTTCAGCGTTAAACAGTAGAATCTTACCATCCTAACCTGACCTTTGACCCTATGACCTCAAAATGCCCAAGAAAAGCATTGTCAGGCAGTGCATGCATGTACTAAATTTCGTGATGATATACCTTGCGCCATTTCCGAGATATGGAAAAAAGTTAATTTTATCACGTTCACTTCACCTGTGACCTTTGACCTCTAACCCCATGGTCCAAACTTTCCAAAAAAAAAAATCTTTATTTGGGAATACATGTGATACACAACGTTTAGAGAAAATACCTGCAGCCATTTCATGGATATGAGGGAAATAGTGAAGTTTTGAGCATTTGACCTTGGCCTTTGACCTCCATGACCCAAAAAGACCCCCCAAAATCAGTGACATGCAGTACATGCATATTTAACAAGTTTCATGAAGATTCCTTGAGCCATTTCCGAGATATATGGAGAAAAAAAGTAAGATTTTAGCATTTCACTTCACCTTTGACGTTTGACCCCATGGCCCTAAACTTTCCCCCGAGAATCTTTACTGGGTAATTCATGTATATACTACGTTTCAATAAAGTACCTTCAGGCATTGCACAGATATGGGGAAATAGTAATATTTTGAGAATGTGTCCTTGACCTTTGACCTTGACCATATGCACCCAGATGTCGATAGGTACAACATTCTCTACACATAATTACACATACCAAATTTCATTAGGATACCTCAAACGGTTTCTAAGTCATGTTTTCCTTAAAATTTGATAACAGACGGAAGGACGTAAGGACGCAAGGACAACCCGAAGACATTATGCCTCTTACTTCGTGGCAGAGGCATTGAAAAGAAATAACACATTTTGAACACTAACTAATGCAAGCAGACATGTTAATAAAAAAATAACAAATGCAATCCTACTTTGTTCGCTCTCTCTGTGCCCCTTCCTCGCATCGTTTGCCTCTCCTGTGGCCGAAGGGTCCCGCTGCATGTCTCGAGACGAGAGATACCGAGCGGAGGTACGCGGCAGGGTCGCGCTCCTCGAGAGGAGGGTCAGTTTTCGCAGGACTTCAACAGACCTCATCATCTTCGCTGGTCAACCAGTCTTCGGAGAAAGCGTCAAAGGCACAGATCACTTTAGTCCAGCAAAGGCGACCGCCGAGAATTGTGGTTTACGTTCCGCAAGGGAGGCCGACGGATGTTTCCAGGGATCTGCGTGTTGCCTTTCTTTCGCTTGTTCAGAGGTAATGGTCTATTCAGCTCGCCAGTATAGACAATTTCGCACATTAGCGAATCAGTATTTACATTATCTTATCAAAGTCTCACGCCCTCACTGTTTATAAATTTTGGGTGATATGAACTTTGACATGACTTTATGCAGCTTGATAGACGTGTAAGCACTGTGGTATAACTACGATGCAATCAATCAAAGGCAGCAATCAGCATACCTGCGTGGTATTCAACAAGAGTCAATGCACAAGAGTGTGTGAGCGGTAACTCCAATCCATGATGCATTGTGAATGACAACTGGCTATTTTCTTCAGGTGCTGCAGATTTCGACTTGCCTTTGTACAGGATAGCAATAATCTTAATCTAGAATACGAAACAGAGTGATGATTTCAAAACATTACAGATTGAAAATCAGTCATTGGTAAAAGTATTGAACAATGAAGTAGTACCATGATCTATCGTTTTCTTGATAAATTTAAAGGCATGGTACAGTATAGGTGGAGATGAGAATTGGGCTTTTAACTTTTTGCAAGATACCAAGAAAACACCTATGATATAGTACAGAGCATACCATTTTAAGAGGAATTCAAAGTTTATTTGATGAAAATCGGGTTTGGAATGACTGAAACATCCAAAAACACAGAAGTAAAACAGAGTGATCGTAATAAAGTGTGGGTCCCACACTTCATTAGAATCGCTCTTTTTTGGATATCTCAGCCATTTCAAAACCAATTTTCATCAAATAAACGTTGAATTCCTCATAACACGTTCTTTCATATTTCGTAAGAGGTTTCTCACTATCTCACCAAAAATGTTAGAAACCTGAAATTAGGTCTCAACCAAAACTATACGATCCCTTTAATATATCTTTACATCTATCATATTCACAAAATCATATGCAAGTTCAATGTGCGTGGGGAATTAAAGAGAGAAGGAATAGAGAAGAGAGTGAGGGGGATGTACAAAGGGTAGAAAGATGTTGTGGAGAGGGAGAGAGATAGGGAGCGAGATATGAAAAACCCAAGTTGTTGGAAAGTGTAAATGAAACAATTAGTAATGACAGGCAACGATAAGAGTTTATTGTAAGTAGTATAGGTGTACGTATAGCGTCATAAAAATATGATTCATATTTCTATTGTTCTAGAACAAAAGAAATATGAAAAGACAAAAGAATTATGAATTATGAAATATGGATTATGATATGATTTATGATAAAAAGATGGATTATGATATGATTTATGATAAAAATATGGAATTATGATATGATTTATGATAAAAAGATGGATTATGATATGAATTATGATAAATCGATGAATTATGATAACAGATATGAATTATGGATATTTACATAACAATAGAAATTGGAAAGAACAAAAGAATGTATGAAATATGAAAAATGAAAGATGAATATTCATGAGATATGAATTATAGATATGAACGATGAATGATGATTATGAAATATGAATATTTATGGATCGATATGAAATATGAAGAATGAATTATGAAAAATATGCTATTGTTTTAAGATTCCGCATCATTGTTTCATCATATTCTTTTGTTCTCACATCGAGAGATATTTTCGAAGGCAATGGTCGAAATGGTCATAATGACGATTGCAATCGTATTCATGACATTTGTTTGTTTGATGACGTCACTCCGACAAGTTCGGACCTGTCCTCTGACCGACGCTCGCCCGATCGAAAACAAAAGAACTTTAAAAATAAAGAAATACATAAAAATGGGACTCGAGCCCGTGACGAGTTCGGACGTGCCCTCTGACCGCCGCTTGCGCAATCAAAGACAAAAGAACTTATAAAATAAAGAAATACATAAAAATGGGACTCGAGCCCGTAACGAGTTCGGACATGCTCTCTGACCGATCCTTGCACAATCACAGGGTAATGTATACAAAATGGAGAAATACATAATGACAACAGAAATATTAAAAAGTATGACATCATCGCATAACTTTGGAAAGCGACGTACAGTTACTAAGAATAGTTTCGGAATGGGGATATAAAAACTCAGCTCCGAAAAGAACGGAGCATTCGAATACCCTGAAGGAATTGCTACGTGAAAAGCTGTCAACATGTTCTCATACTACGGCAATGCCTACGATACTCGTTCAACGGCAGCACTGCCAGGCATGGATAACGAAGCCAGCAGAGGTGAGCTTCAAATAGACACTATGGCCAACTCCGAACCAGTCGGGATAATGGAACAAGAACAACGTCGCGATCGTGATTTTAGGGGAGATGGCAATACAATCAACGCGTCTGGAAATGGACAAATTGACAAAGACAAGACAGCGTCTGGAACCGACGAGGCAGGTGTCTGGAACACGAGCAAAATGGGTACAAATTGTGATGGCTACGACGTATGCAAATTCCCCATTAACACAACGCCGAAGAAAATCAGATACGTAACGGTCAAAGTCTTCAAGGAAAATGTCTACGTTGATATCCGAGAATTTTTCACATTGGGAGGCAAGCATTTTCCAACCAAAAAAGGCATAACGCTACCGGTCGACGATTTCAAAAAGCTGCAAATGATATCAAAGATCCTGAACGCTGCTATCTACCGTGCACGCTACCAACAGCGCTGAAATTGTCCCGATAGCCGTCAATTAGACCGTCTGATTCAACGTCAACTAAGAGAGATCCATAATGGGAATGCGTCGAAGGAGGTGCAAATGCTTTCAAAGAGTTTGGACACCGCCTTCTACTGTCCGGCAGTGAGCGTTACATACAACACAACGTGTCTGGACTTGACCTTTGATGCGTCGAGACTGTTTCTTTCAAACATCATCAACTTCGTCTAGCCTTATTATGTGAAGGGACTATCCATTATGAAACGTAATCCTTCATTCCTTTGAAGTTTTGCCTATAAATAGGGAAATCACCATCAACTAAGCAGTTTCGAGAGCCAACTCGAGGGATTGTGGTCATGCCGTTGCTCTTATAGCTGAGAACCATGTCTTCTCAAGAGTCACAGTCTCATTCTCAGAGAACCTCTAATTTCATTTCACAGTTAAAGAGTTTGTTGAGTTCAGCGTATAATTCGTTAACTAGCTCGCAAGTACAGACAACCGTCGACAAGGCCGTTGCCGAACTACAAGGCCATCTCCATTCTCCAGCCACTCCAAAGGGTCGAGAAAAGTCATCCTCGGTAAGTGAACGCAATACTAATCATTCGAGAGATGTGGGTTTAGATAATAGTAGGAGCGGGAGTTCCCCGAATGTCCCTGCCAACCAAGATATTCCGGGCCCGTCTCATCACCAAGGCCCTGGCACAAATTACAAAAGAAATCCTCGCGATGCACCGCCACCGCCGGTGAATTACTTTTCTTCGAGCGATGAGGAAATGTTTTCTTCTCCCGAAACGAAAAAGAATTCAAATAGGAAACGTTCAGGAAGCATTGGGAATCAGAGAGGGGGGAACGTGCAAAAGAGGGGTAAAAAACGGGTCAAGAGATCTTCCGAGAAAAATGAAGAGGGAAACCCAAAAAAGAAAAAATCGAAAGAAAATCACATTCCAGTGGAAGAGAATGAAGAAGACATGTTTTCGGACATTTCAGCTTCACTTCCCTCATCCCCCACTTGGGAATTCATAGATCAAAGAATGTCTAAGAGATTTGGGGTGAGGGAAGTGTGGTATGACTTCAAAGCAAACACAAAAGGTATTTCTAACATACGGGATATGATTGACTACATTCGCTCATCGCTCGATGAACTGAAATCCTTACTCGTGTCTAACACTTCAGAGCGCGATTACATGCGTCTCGTATTAGTTTCGGAACAACTCAACGTTCCGATCGCTTTCCCTTGGGCCCTGGTAAGAGATTTTGACGTAGAACTGATTCTAGAACGAATCGAGCAAGTGTTGAATAGCAACCAAGACTTTTTCATCAGTCCGGGATTCACTATAAGATTCCATCATGTGGTGAATCCCGCCGGTGGACGGGCGTCGAAATTCGACGGCCTTCCATCGCGTCTCGCGGCCCTCAAGAAGAAGTCGATAATCACAGTGCCGAGGGACGAAGATAACCTATGCTTTGCAAAGGCAATTGTCATTGCAAAACTGCGAAAAGAAAACGATAGGAGATACAGACTATGGTCAAGAAATGACCGTAATACCACGACAAGACTCCGAAATGAGGCGCGGGAATTACACAGGTTGGCAGGGGTACCTGAGGGAGAAGTAGATCATTCACAGTATGACTCCTTTCAAAAAGTGCTCCTTCCAAAGTACAAACTGGTCATTTATAGAGGACGATATGAAGAAGCGTTAATCTACAGCGGTCCTCAGGCTTCTGATACCATTTATCTCTATCTGTCAGACCGTCATTACGACGTGGTTGCCAATCCATCGGCGTTCCTGTGCTCCAAATTTGTTTGCGACGAATGTCACGAAACATATCGCGATCCCAGATATCACGAGTGTTGCCACATGTGTCGCGATTGTCAATCGACCGATTGTGATCGCGATAGCTTTGGTGAAACCGATCGCACGCTAGTATGCGAGAAATGTAACATGACGTTTCTAACCGTGAAATGCTTTCGAGCACATACTGTGAAATTATTCAACGGTAAAACAGCTTGTCAGAGGAATTTCAAATGTAACAAATGTAACAAGGTCTTTGACACGGATCTTGTTGATGGCGATTCCAAGAAACACAATTGCAACGAAATGAAATGCAATGTTTGTAAGCTTGTGGTCGACGGAAGGTATCACGATTGCTACATGCAAGTGACGAAAGAGAGTCCCTTCCACTCAAAAAACGTCAAGAAAAGTGAATCAAACCCTCCTCAACAAGATCAAAAGTGTGAAAGTTCTGAAAGTGACTCGCAGTCCCAAGACAGAAAAGCTAAGAAATCTCCTACCAAGTATATATTCTTTGATTTTGAGTGTACTCAAGAGACAGGATTACACATACCAAATTACGTGCACGCAACATGGGAATGCACGAATTGCATGGATAGGGAAATGTCGGCAGACACCTGCTGCGAACGATGCGGCCCTCCCGAAGACCGTGCCATAACATTTCAGGGAGCGAATACCCTTGATCTTTTCACAAACTGGTTGTTTTCTATGGAAAATCACAACTCGGTAGCAATCGCACATAACTCAAAGGCGTATGATTCGTATTTCTTACTAAACAAACTAATAGAACAAGGGATCGAACCCCACGTAGTGATGAATGGCGCTCAGATCATAAGTCTCGAAACACGGGAGCCAAAAATTAAGGTTAAAGACTCTTTAAATTTCTTTCAGATGCGGTTGGCAAAACTGCCCAAAACATTTGGCTTGCAGGAAATGAAGAAAGGTTATTTTCCCCATTTTTTCAACACTCCCGATAATGCCAATTATGTAGGATCACTGCCAGACAAACGTTTCTATGGCGTGGATTCCATGATGAAAGCAGACCGAGAACAGTTTAATGCTTGGTACGATGAGCTCGCGCTAGCCAATTATGTCTTTAACTTTCAGGAGGAAATAAAAGCCTACTGCGAGAGTGATGTCAATATCTTGCACCAAAGCTGCAAGATATTTAGAAGACACTTCAAAAGTGTGAGCGCAACAGAGGCTAATCCCGAAGGAATAGATCCATTCATGCGCTGTCTGACGCTTCCCAGCGCGTGCAATCTTTTGTTTCGAACGAACTACCTTAAGCCCAAGACAATCGCGCTCATTCCCCAGGAAGGGTATGGAAAGGGGAAAAGACAGTCCTCCTTAGCCGGAGAGTGGCTTCATTTTGAGGCACAGCTTTCAGGATTTCACATTCGACATAGTTTCAATGGTGGGGAAAGAAAAGCACACGGACGTTTCGTAGATGGCTATGCCGAAAAAGATGATGAAAAACATGTTTGGGAGTTTCTCGGGTGCTTTTATCACGGGTGTCGCGAATGTTACGGTCCCAGTGTCGAAAACCCAAAGCTAGGCAAAGCAATGGGTGTACTGTTTAATGAATCCATGAAACGTCTTGATGCGCTCAAAGAGAATGGATATATTGTACACTATATTTGGGAATGCGAATGGAAACAATTGCGCCAAATGGCTGATGTACATCCACACATTGCACACCTTCAAATGGCTTTTAATCAACAATTAAATCCACGTGACTCGTTCTATGGCGGGAGAACTGGAGGGTGTTCGCTCTTCTACGAGGCGAAGCCCGAAGAAAAAATCCTTTACTATGATTTCACCAGTCTTTATCCCTTTATCAATAAGTTCGGCAAATATCCTGTCGGCCATCCCAGAATTATCTATTCTAACTTCCCTTCACTGTCTCGAATTTTTGGACTCGTCAAATGTAAAATATTACCTCCTAGACGTCTGTTTCATCCAGTGCTCCCCCATCGCTCAGGGGGTAAACTTACTTTCCCTCTATGCAGGACCTGTGCAGACACCTTGAATCAGGGGCCCTGCAAGCACGCAGATAGGGAGCGTGAGTTAGAAGGCGTGTGGGTATCGGAGGAACTGAAAAAAGCTGTAGAGATGGGGTATACACAACTCCGAATGATCGAAGTATGGCACTTTGACAGGTATACAGTGTACGATCCCAAAACAAGAACGGGAGGACTGTTTGCGCAGTATATAGACAGCTTTATGAAAATAAAGCAGGAAGCCTCAGGCTACCCCGCCCATGCCAGTACTGAAGAAGAACGTGAAAAATACATTCGAGATTATTTGGCCCATGAGGGAATTCAATTAGACTCTAAAAACATCGCGAAAAACCCGGTTTACGCGCCATTGCCAAGGGCATTGTTAATGTGTTGTGGGGGAAATTTGCTGAGAGACCAAATCTGAAACAAACGCGCTTTGTCAAAACCAGCGCTGAGTTGTTAGATTTCTTAAAGGATCGCACTATCGAATTACAAGACATTCTCGTTCTAAACGACGACATGGTAGAAATTCATTTCAATCAAGCCGAAGGCTTCGTGGACCACAACGTCAACACAAATATCATAATAGCCAGTTTCACGACGGCATTGGCGCGACTGAAATTGTATTCTGTCTTGCAGAGAGTAGGTGCGACGATGTGGGATGGACGGACAAAGGGGAGCTGATTGTGAGCGGGGAAAGTGTGCCTGGCAGTAACATTTGCGACTTAATGTACGACATTTTCAGAGAGCGAAGTGGTTATATTCCTACTGGTAGTGAACATTTTATTCGTGCGCTGGCTCGTTTGAACATTCCAGAGACTGCGTTGACCAATCTCAGCCGACGTGACCAACTTCAACGTGTTAAGAGGGGGAAAGATTTGGAGACCCCGATTCATCGTCGTTTAGATTCTCCAGACCCCAAAATGTACACAACCCCTACTACAACTAAAAGTTATACACGTACAAGGCGTACAAGAGCTAGTGATGCTAATGGTTCTCAAACCCCAAAGTGGCAATCTTTTTAAAATACGGCTTAAACGGTATGACCACAATCCTCGTTAACCCGAGCTGTTCTCGTTAATTCGTGTAATGATTTTATTGTATGTTAATTTACTACTCTTCTATTTCAAACAGTTATGTACAATTTTAAATAGTAGCCCTTACCATTATGATCTGCGTGTTGATCTAGGTGGGTGTTGAAGTACGCCATCGATGTTGCGTATGGGGTGATATGAAAGTGTGTACACAAGCATTTACATACTTAATATGTATCATTATATTTTACGAATGATGATTTTTTGATTGTATTAACGTTAACATCGTTACATATCCCCAACCAATTATTTCATCAGGTGACCCGCAATGTGTATATAAGATTGTACGGTCTATGTTCAGATGTGAAGGAGTGTATACATAATATTCTGTTTGAATGTATTTGAAATTTTGATGCTAGCTGTTCTTTTGAATTTGTCCGCATGATATAGCGATTGACTATACTATCTTAACGTTTCTCCACTTCAACATTTCATCGTCTGAACATTTCGACTAGTTGCTATGTAAATATTGTAAATATAAGTTCGCGTGACGTTTGATTTTATCTGTGGTGTTTACCGAATGTGTCATACATTTTATCTCCTGGCGTAGTTGTACATAATATGTCTTACTTCATGAAACGATGTAAATAGTCAAATCCTGCCTGGTTTATGCATTATTACATTCAGTGGTGAAAGTAGTTGTTTTTATTATTATTCGTAGTTAATTCCATAAAGACCGTCATATTGTACATATATCCACCACTTCGACGTTTCGTCGATTCGTCATTTTGTCATTTCGTCATTTCGTCATTTCGTCATTTCGTCATTTCGTCATTTCGCTGTTTTAAATCTGTGCATGTAACGCATGCAAATTTCTTTTTTTTAATGTCTGTTTACCTAGAATTAATAACTTTGACGAAACGGAAATACACTGTAAAATGTCTCACGCAGATTCTGCAGATTGATGACTACATCACCTCAATGGTTTATAAGTTGTTAATTATTCTTTCATCACCATGTATGATTTAAGCCATGCTTGAACATCGAAACATAATTGAATAATGTAATCGTATTTTTTATATGAGGAATAGTTCTTTTACGTATCCAGTGGAAATGTATATAGTTTGTTCGTTGCACGGTGTAATGATTTTTTTCTCACAATCACAAAATGTAGAAGGAAGCAAAGAAAAACAAGTACAACAAGGAGAAATTTATTTACATATTTATAGTCTGTTGTTTTATTGGAGAAAAATAAAACGGGTACCACGTACAATATTCTTACGATACAAAACGCACTCGTTACATCTTATTTTTGTTTTGTCCTGTGTGATATGTGTTATACAGCGTGACTGAGGAAAAGAGAAGCGAGAAAGAAAACGAAGAGCGAAAGAGAAAATGAGACATATACTCGTAACGAAAATAACAAAGTGTGTATTACTATGAAGAACGAAACCCAGCCCAAGTTTAATCTAATATATATATATATATATATATATATATATATATAGGTTACCTAATTTTACAAAGTATTCAAGCGGTTGTTACGCTAGGTACGCTAACCTAAGTAATTATGGTCTATGAATTGTAAATGATAATATATTCCATTGGTAACAAACTGTCACAATCACTCAACGTTTCAACATAAAGGTACAAACTTAATTCTCTTATTTTCAAACTAGCTTTCCCAGACATGAAAGAACATATATTCATGATTTGGAGTTATATGATATATATATATATATATATATATATATATATATATATAATAAAAGAGAGAGAGAGAGTGAGGGAGTGAGAGAGAGAGAGAGAGTGAGTGAGAGAAAAAAGGTAATAGTACAGGCTTGCACATACGATATATACAAATTACTACTAAGTTAAATACTGTTAGATATCTAGCAATCCACATCAAGAGAGAAGTTTACACTACGTTATACACGCTATTACAATATCTTCTTACAAACTATCGAAGCTACGTGCGATTTGTAATAGAGTAAAAGATGTATCATGAACACGATGGGAAACATCAGAACGTCGATTAAACCAATCATTCACTCTCTTATCATTTCTCGTATAATCCTTGCCAAACACATTTAATACACTTCGAGTTGTTTGACCCCCTACTCGTTTCGTCACGTAATAGATACAATATTGTCCGCAAACTGTGGATACAGTTCCTTGTAGCCGTTTGGAATTAGAGGACCATGCCGAGGCATTATTGTCCAAAAACTTTACAAAGTCAAGACTGTAAGTTAAGGGTTCATATCCGTAAGAGTCAAAGAATTCGCCTTTTCCGTTGCAAAAGTAGAAAGCCACCCAGTGTGTTCCTGGTTTATCGCTAGGATCGGTATTCGCGATGAAGCACTGCTTCGCCCCACTAATTGATCGCGGTAGACAATTTGACGCATATACTCCTTTGAAATAGGGCTTGACAATAGGATCGTTCTCTAAGAAACGTTGAATCTTGCGATGTATCCATAGTCGATTAGAATATTTCGGCAGGATGAGATTCAAGTGACATCCGTCAGATAGGTCGGGCGTGAGGTCGAATGCAAAAAGGGTATAACCTTCGCAGTATTCTTCTCGATTGATGTTAATTCCCTTGTCTACAAACAGTCGGTTGGTTCCCATGAATAGTGAATTGTAAGCGTGAATGTAACTTTGTCCAGCTCCCGCTGCAAAGCTAGGACGTAATGGTCTCATCGGCACCGTTTCTCCGTCAATAGTGAGGGAGATGAAGTTGAGGCGTAAATGTTTAAAGTTGAAGGGGTTCTTGCCAAAAGTACCGTTAAAGGCGTCTGTGTCAACGAATCCTACGACCACCCGATTTGGTAACTGTCCGTGAAATAGATTGTCTTTATTAATCGACATGCTTCCTGCAGGAATGGAAAAGGACTTCACGTCTACTTTGTTGACGGGGTATTTCGCGGTTGTCTTCTCCAAGGCCTTGGCGTGGTTTAACATGATGGTAGGACTGGTCTTTACTCTGCGAACGTAGAGGGCAGCAGATTCTATTTTAATTTTATATCGGGCATTCTCCGTCGAAGACAGAAGACAAAATGCGTCTTTGCTACGATTTAACTTGATTTTCAAATCAACCCCCGGGAGTAACAGTCTTTCTTGAAAAAAAATGTCGGCGTAAATCGGACCAAGTAGAGAAAGTAATTTACTCTCGACGATGAATCCATGTCTTTTCGCCAGACCGGGATTAGCTTCTGCAGAGCTTGCCAGCGGGTTAACGACATCCATTTTCCCCGCTTTGTCCTTGTAATATAGCTGTTGAGTGAGTTGAGACTCTTTGGTCTCTCCTCCATAGTGCAGCAGAGATTCGATGTACGCTCTGTAAGGGTATGTATTCGACGGCTGAGACACTAGTTTTTCATTGAGCATGATATCAACTTGTGCAAAGAGAGATGGGAGAAACAGGTTTACGGGACCAACTGGGGCATCAGCTGGTAAAGCCGTGTTATCATTGTTCGTAACTTTGACTGTCACTTGAAGCATGGTCTGAGAGAGGTCCAAGTATTCTTCCGACGTGCCGGACACGTTGAATTCAATGGGCCCTTCATCGGTGATGCTGCTAACGGGGTGATATTCTACCCATGGTCCTTTGACGATGCTCATTTGAGTGTGTGGTACCGTGAACAAATCCAATTCGGACTTGCAGCAGACATCGCTCTTGTCGTGTAGAAGCGCCATGTTCAGCAAAGACAGCAAGGAGTGTATGAGACTGGTAAACGAATAGTCCGAATTAATCGAAGATGTCGCGCAAGCGAGCTCTTTTCGCTGGAGAATTTCGAGACCGAATGATACGCTTCCTTCCTCGCCTCCTTCTTTTAACTCTTCCTACAACTACTAATCGCGCTCCTCCAGTCTGATTCCCAATTTTTTTCTTTACTGCTCGAACAGTCTTTGAGGCCAGGTGTTTTCCCGCCCGAGCCACATTTTTTCTAGTTGCGCTTTTAAAAGATTGTCCGTTGATGGTGTCCTGAACAATGTTCATGCCTGTATGCATAGCTTCTTTTCCCAAAGCAACAGCCCCTCTTTTTAAGAGAGGAGTTGCGACTTTGAAGAGCCCCTTCACCAGACTACCCAGCCCGTGTCCGCTCTGCATGGATGCCCCGCGGAAGACGGGTAATCCCGAGCCATATTGGTCGTGAAAAATCCTTGCCGGTGCGCGAAATACCACCATAGTTGGACGTATCGCTGTGTAAATTTAGCGTCCAGCTAGTTCGTAGAGCGCTCTCTAAAGTGTAACTTCACGATCACTTTCCCGCGTTCAAATGGTACCACTTCACCCGATTCGGTTGTTAATATAATCTCTATCGTTTCAAAATTGTAAAGCTTAAGAGGGACGTAATGCGGAGTGATATAGGTATTGACGATATTATCGCGATCCTTGTCCGGAATGACTGCTATCGTCCTCAGTAAAGGTACAGCAGCGTCACCTACGTGTTGAAACTGAACGATATCAGAATAGACATAAAATGTATGAAATTTCATGTGTACATCCATTGGCATGGGACTCAGTGTTGATTCCGTGAGATGGCATTCCCCTTCAAACCCGAGCATCATAGCCAAACCACAGGGAATGAGGAGCGCCGTATTTCCTTCTAATCGGATGAAACATTTTCGTTGGGTCCTCTTGTAATAAAATGTGATGCTTTTACGTAATTTTCTCCGGAACTGTTCGTTGATCGAGTCAATGAGTTCCTCTCCAGAATTATAATATCCCGCAGGAATCTCAATTTTTTTCATCAATGGAACAGCGTCGTCCTCTACTTCATTATCGTAAATAGTGAGGGTGTTGTTATCATGTCGTACATTATACCACGTGCACTGAAATTGAACTTCTGCCAACCCCACCTCGTAATCTTCGTTGAGTGAGAGAGGTGCGTGAAGCCGCGTTGTAAACTGACACGTTTTGTTATTTGGATAGTACGACATGGAACTATTACTGGGCAGCGTCACGTAAAATTGAGAAGCCATGTTCGATCAGCCTCTTCTCCTTTGTTCAAAGCGAAGAATGATAACGAGAGTAACGTGAATCGTGTTTTTAACGCATAGTTAAGTGTCGAACCCAACTATCAAATTCTTTGCCATACCCTGACCAACGAACTAGGTATTCTTTCTGCCCATTGCGCATGCGCGTGCGTAAAACCTTGTCCACGTTGTAAGTAGTCTCCTTGTCTTTCGAAACTCTTATCAATTCCCTTTCATAGAACGTACCCTTCACTCGTTCCCCGTTGTAATCCTTTATTCTGTAGACAGGTACCCTCCTATTGACGCGGGAGCTGATTGTAAAGACCTCCCTCGAAAAATTTGCTTCGTAACCCTTTTCGAACTTTAGTTTGCTTTTACTAATACGAACTTGATCTCCGATTTCATACTTGAATCGTGGAGCTTTACGCTTCTTCCCTCGCATTGCCCTACCGTAGAGACTTTTTATGGCACGCTTTTGATTCTCAATATTCACGTCTTTTGGTTTCATGCCGATACTAGAATGAATGGTGTTGTTATAGCCTTTGACAAAATCTTTTATTACACCGAGATACCTGTAAGTGTTTTTGAATGTGAAGAAGCGCCACATTTTTGTTCGCAGCGTTCTATTGAATCGTTCAGCAACGCTGGCTTTGGTTTCATTTTCTGTTGTGTAGAAGTGAATGCCTTCTTTCTCGAGATATTTCTGAAAATGTCTGTTTGTGAATTCCGAACCTTTGTCTGTATGTAGCATTACAGGCACTCGGCCCTCTTTCAAGATGCTTTCGAATGCCCCGACAATGTCTTTTGATTTTTTGTTTTTTAAAGGAACCACCCAAGCATATTTCGACAGTACATCTATACACGTCAGTAAGTAGCGATAACCATTATTAAACCTTTTCAAATTTTGAACATCTACAAGATCAGCCTCCCAGATTTCGTCGATTCCTCTCACTTTCACAACATTTCTCTTAAATGTCTTTCTCGCCGGTGCGTGCATTGTATACGCATCTTGTTTCGTTAACCAGTCTCTGACACCCTGCAAGCTCGCTTTTTCAGTTTCCACCTCTCTCACCGCATTCCACAACTTACTGACACCGCCGAAACTAGCTGGATGTTGAGGATCGTAATAGATTTCCTCTAACGCTCTCTCAAATGAATTAGACATTATTCGTCTCAGCAACCACACACTGCAGAAGCAAACATCAGAAATGGCATTCCTTTCACGTTGCAATGACATAAAAGGCATCAATGATAGACAAGGTAACGAGTAAAAAAATCATTTGAAAATGAAACGCATCATTTATTGTACACGCATACACACAGTGCAGCGAATTTCGTTGCTTGAATCAATTCACATTCTATTAACATCTACATTCCATACATTATACAACATATACAGACAAAAATGTAAAACGTATCGCGACATTAGTCCAACAGTCATTTTCGGAGCGTGTTCCGACCAGCGCACTTTGTAGCGTTTGAGTCCTTCCACGAATTGCGCGCGAAATTCCTCTTTCCGCTCGTCCGGTATGCAGGCATGTTGGTAGACGTTGACAAAATAGCATAGAGCCATCAGCGAACGTTTGTACTTGTTGGGATGATTGGGGTTCTCTATACAATTTTTGAGCAGGGCCTCTATACAATCGTCGAACCTCTCATTGCCTCGAAGCTTGATTCGTCGCACACGGGAAAATTGTTCCTCGCTTGCAATTGTCCGACATGCGCGTAAGATTGTCTCGGTGTCTACGGCGTGAAAGTCGGAAGGAAATGTGTCCTTTATCACCGTTAATAGCAGTCGTTCGTCTAAAGCACGTTCCACTGAGGGTCCGTCAAGACGATGTCGGGCAGGCCGGTCTCGAGCCCCAAGGCCCTGTAGACCACTCTCACAGCGGCCTCTATCCCCTCCACGTGTCTCCCTATGTTGACTCTTCTTTGTTCCAGCTGTTGTTGAGTCTCTCCCCTCAGAATAAATTTGATGTACTCCAGGAAAAAACCGCACTCGACGAGATCTGGTCTCATCCAGAGCACCCTGCCAACGTAAGGGTACACTCTCTCCACAGTCATTGGGTCCAAATGATGAACCGCCTGGAACACTTTGCGCTGTGGATCTTCGGGAGTACCGTCTATTGGAGAATCTGGCACGTTTTGCACCCGTTTCAAGACTTCGATGAGAGTTAGATACTCCGTCAACATCAGCAAGTCCACCTTCTCCACCGTCCTCTGCATTTCGGGACACCAGGTGTTGGCGATGTTCGGCTGAGACATTCTGTAACATGTGATGCTCTCGGAAGGTTTCAAATTGAAATGTGTCCCTCTCGCATGTTCTTCGAGTTTTTATTCTTTTGCTTTCCAAAGGACGCCACCATCTCTTTGAATATGTATGAGGCATTTATTGTTTTATGCAGGACGAGTCCGAACCCGTCACTGGCTCCAGGTCCAGTTTATGTATTTCTTTATTTAAAAATTCTTTTGTCTTCGCTCGCGTACAAGCGTGGGTCAGAGGACAAGTCCGAACTTATCGTGAACTTGAGGTCCAGTCTTATGTATTTCTTTGTTTTTCTAGTCTTTTGTCTTTGAGTGTGCGAGCGTCGGTCTGAGGACAAGTCCGAACTTATCGTGAACTTGAGGTCCAGTCTTATGTATTTCTTTGTTTTTCCAGTCTTTTGTCTTTAAGTCCCCGAGCGTTGGTCAGTGGACACGCCCTGACTTTTGTCTTCGATTGCGCAAGCATTGCGCAAGCGTCGGTCAGAGGACACGCCCCCATTTTTATGTATTTCTTCGTTTTTTAAAGTTCTTTTGTTTTCGATCGGGCGAGCGTCGGTCAGAGGACAGGTCCGAACTTGTCGGAGTGACGTCATCAAACAAACAAATGTCATGAATACGATTGCAATCGTCATTATGACCATTTCGACCATTGCCTTCGAAAATATCTCTCGATGTGAGAACAAAAGAATATGATGAAACAATGATGCGGATTCTTAAAACAATAGCATATTTTTCATAATTCATTCTTCATATTTCATATCGATCCATAAATATTCATATTTCATAATCATCATTCATCGTTCATATCTATAATTCATATCTCATGAATATTCATCTTTCATTTTTCATATTTCATACATTCTTTTGTTCTTTCCAATTTCTATTGTTATGTAAATATCCATAATTCATATCTATTATCATAATTCATCGATTTATCATAATTCATATCATAATCCATCTTTTTATCATAAATCATATCATAATCCATATTTTTATCATAAATCATATCATAATCCATCTTTTTATCATAAATCATATCATAATCCATATTTCATAATTCATAATTCTTTTGTCTTTTCATATTTCTTTTGTTCTAGAACAATAGAAATATGAATCATATTTTTATGACGCTATACGTACACCTATACTACTATTGTATCTAACGGACAATTCACGTGACACATTTTCAGATTATACTAACGGGTCAACAAATGCAAATAAAATGGACCATTCCCAGGTCCATCGCTTTGTCGTTTGAAAGAACCCCTAGCAAATTTTAGGTCTGATGAAGCAAAATGTTGCTGCTTTAAAAAGAAAAAGAAAAGAACGAAAGAAAATGGGATCCTATTAAGAAATAATAATTTGCCCCTGACAAACCTGACATAAAATCAGACCATAATCAAACATTATCATTAGATATACAATATAGGGCTCACACCTTTAAATGAAATGGAATGTCCCTGACCGCTTCTCAAAATCGTACCAAAGATACCAAAATAAATGAAGAAAAAATTAATTAAAAATCAAAATGCAGTTTGGAAAAAAAAACAACAACAAAAAACTGAATAGCTGCAGATATTGAATATGAAATCCTCTACAAACTGCATTTTGTCATGGAATTTGAAGGGACTATATCTCATTGGGTGCATGTACAGAAATAGGTGATTTTTTGAGTGAAAAGAACTCGTAGTCTGGCTTTGCGGACCCTTGGACAGAGTTTGAGCCGGAGAACCCGCCTTGGAAATTTGATGGATGAAAAGGTACATCTCACTTATTCAGGTTAGTGAAGATGAAACACTTCATTTTCTCTCAGCTATTTTACAGATTTTTTATTTTTATTTTAACACACGTCTCTATGGGGAAATATTTACCCGTGTGAGCCCTATAATGTCTCCACTTGGGAACCCATAATGTCTCCACGGAGGAGCTCAAAATGAATATCTCCACGAAGGAGCTCAAAATGAATATCTCCACGAAGAAGCATATACAAACTTTAAGCAAAATGTCTTACTTGGATAATTTAATGAACCACAAATATGAATGGTTTGATACTGTGTGCATCTTATAGAATTTGCAAAAGTTTCTTCTCGTCCTTCACGGAGTTAATTATCTCGAAAGCACTGTTCCTGGCTTGTGTTGCCATAGCCAGGAATCGAGCATCAAATTCCCTGAAAGTAGGTGGCGCTATTCAAATACGCGAAACTGCCACCATAGAGTTCTGAGAGTAGGCTCACGACGGCAGGTTACCAACCGAAGGCCGTTTATAGCGAGCAGGTTGGTAGTAGCTCAATGGTCATGTAGATCTTAATGGATTGAATTTTATCACCCAGAAGTGTAGAAATCATAATATCATTTTCCTAAAACATTAGATAATAAGATAAGACATTGTTTTAACTTCTGGAAATTTGTTACTCTTCGTGTGGAAATTTTCAGTAATTTTGTACGTCACGAGTCGTCTGCGAAAGTATAATTATTGTTCTTTTGTATTGTTTTTCTGGGTAAGCGTAAAATAGGTGTAAGTTGACCAATAGTAACGTAATGACACGATTACATCATCATCCTATCTAATATGCATATCACGTGACCATGGCTGATATCACTTTAAATAGTAGTTATGTGCAATTTTAGAGCTTTATAACTTTCTAAATATTCCTTGCCCAATTTCAGTGAAGTTTTCAGAGCTATTAACACTTCTCTGATATCACTCTCCACAGGCCATACCCCTAAGACAAGATGGTCATAATGGTAGGGTTGTCTACCTTTAGTACCAGTAACGATCAACCATTTAAACCACGCAGACCTGCTAAAAACACAGACCAAGCAAAGCAACACACACACACACACACACACACACACACACACACACACACACACACACACACACACACACGAAGACCTTGAATGCAAAATCAGATAAACGCTATTTTTGTACTTCAATTTTCAATGATATTGCTCTCGGTACACAGCAAAAATATTTTATGAAGTCATTATTAAAATTAGCCCATATTTCAGTTATTTTCCTTGTCTTTCAGCAGATTAAATCTCAAGTATCTCAGATTGATAAAAATGGATATGTCTATGTTTGTTTGTTTTTTTTTGGGGGGGAGGGTGACTAAAAGCGTTTCTGAAAGTATCAAGATTATCAGTATAGACGGTGCTCTTTAGATTTTGTTCGCCCTCTCTTTATCATCTCGAACCGGACGACTTTATAAAGAAGATGTCTTCCAGTATAACAAGTGCGAGAAGTAGTGATTTTTAATATCCTAGGCTTTTTGTAACCATGGTAATACTTTTGTTACAGCATAATCAAATCGAATTGTGATAATAAAGTAGACAAATCCTAGATATCGGGCGCTTCCTTTGTTGTTGTTTCTCTCCCTCTCTCTCTCGTATGTATCTGTATCTGTACATCTGTTATTTCTGTATCTGTTCATGACGTACAATCTATAGCATCTGGCTGTCGCATACGTTTGACGTCAGTAGTAGTGGTAGTAGTAGTTGTAGATATGATGGTAATCAGGGGCGGCGCAGCGTTTTCAAAAGTGTGGGGGCCCACTTTCGGGTTTCATGGGCTAACACGCAAAAAAAAAAAAAAAAAAAAACGAAAAAAAGGTCCTCAGCTCATCTCTCCCCGTCCCCGTCCACTTCCGGGTTTCTTCAGCTGACAAGCAAAAAAACAAACCAAAAAAAAAAAAAAAAGGTCCTCAGCTCATTCTCCCATCCCATTTCCGGGTGGTATAAAAAAAAAAAAAAAAAAAAAAAAAAAAAAAAAGGTCCTCAGAGAATGAACCTTACCGCCGCCATACTTCAAGATCTCTATTTATTTCTATTTTAGTGCCACTTACGTACTTCCGGGTTTAAAAAAGTGTGGGGGCCCAAAGTGATGACACCTTATGTATTCCTTTGTATGGTGCACAAAAAGTGTGGGGGCCCGAGCCTCCACGGCCCCCACGGCTGCGCCGCCCCTGGTAATACTAAGTAATAATAATAATCTATTACTAGTAGTGTACAATTTCTCCTTCACTTGGTCAACTGGCAGTTGTGCTTGTAGGATGCCAACTGCATTATCGGGAGTACACAATGACATGTACTACTGCAGTATCATATCAGGTAGACTTGAGAGAACAATAAGAGGTCCGCCCTCTACGGTCAGTTTCATGAAGACCCTAGGCCCTGCATCATCGAAAACTAGACGTTGTTTCATCATTGATCATCGCATCTGTGAACGTGCAAAAAAACATGGCGATAATCATAGAAGAGGGATAACCGAGTCACAGGTATAAGGTAAGTAAGCCGTAATCATGTTGATGTTCAAATGATGTTGGTATAATCGTGCTAGGTATGACTAAAGAACACAAGTTCCTATGACTCTTCTTGATATTTTTACTTGGGCCCGTTCCTCTTACTGTACGTGCGCTAGTTACTGTGTGTAGGAAGCGAGGTTTAGCGAACGAGAACGCTCTGGCTCTGCTGCTCTGGCTCTGCGTACCCAACCATTGGCAGAGGAACGACCGTGCAATGCTAGCAGGCACCCTATGTGAAATAATGAAGGCCAATAATGAATGTGATGATGCGTGTGTTGTGACGGTAGAATTTGTTTGCTCGTGATAAGTGTCCGGATTTTGGAGGCTGGCTGAAAACTGGGGGTAGTAGGCCTACAGTACAAGGCAAGACTACAGTTATACAGGGTTTTTACTTTTTTTACTCTTTTGCACGTTAGATCAGTTCGGGAAACCCACTCACAAGGGGGGCCCCTCCTTATAATAGGCATATCACACCATTTTTAAAACTTTTTTATTTTAACTTAAAACCGTTTGCAGAGGAAGGAGGGGCATAACAGAAACACAAAACAGAAAAAAAAAATTGAAATTCGTTTTTTCGTTCTCGAGTTATGCGAAAAATAAGACTCGAAAAAAGACCCTAAATTCAGCCATTTTGGGAAAATTGCATTTTTGGCACATTTTGACCCAGTATTTAAAAAAAAATCATAAATTCATAATTGCCCAAACACCGTCAAGTTGCTAGAAAGCTGGACATACCACAAAGAAAAGAAAAAATGAGCATTCAGAATTTTGTAATTTTCTTGTAATAAAGCGTGGAAATACCTCAATTTGGTCATGAAATCACTGACGGGCCAGTCAAATTTGTTGAAAAATAAACTAAGTCCAGCTAACATGTGTAAAAGATAGGCATAGCGCTGCACAAGGTCAAACCCTGACTCGTGGTTCGCGGCCGTAGCGTAGCGTAGGCAGTTCTGCAAAAAAGAGTGGAAGGCGGAAAACAATAAGCTGTCCCAAATGCCATGAAAATAATTGAAAAATGAATCATATATCAAATGAAAGGAAAATACTTCAAAATTAATAATCTGATATCGAAATTTAGATATTCGAGCAAATTCGGGTAAAAAAGTACATCTTCTTGCCTTCCCGTCGCTTGCCGGCGCGAGTCGCTATCTTGGAAAATTTCGGGACTCGGTACCCGATGCCAAGGTATACAGCTTGGTGATTGGCAACCTCATTTCCAGATATATTACGTGTGGCACCCGGTAACGATGCAGAAAGCACACACAAACAGGTTACGAAATTGCGTGGCGCGGAGGTTGCCACCGAGATATCGCCGTTCGAGCTTCCCTGACCGTGTCGGTAAGCCGCGCTTCAAACCTCTTTTTTTCGTATTTGTCATCAAGAACGGACACACATCAACACAGACACGCAAGAAACAGATATTTTTTTCTTAAATATGTATGTTTTTATTTCTCATCATTCAAAAATTTGACAAAACAATCATGATTTCTCACCCCAGTATCATCACTCACTTCACATGAAAATGGCCTAACACGCACGATCATTTTGAAACGGCTGATTTTTGGGTGCGCGCGAGTGACGTGCCTACTTATAAGTAACCCGTCCCCCTTATAAGTAACCCCGTCCCCCTTATAAGTAACCCCCGGGGCACCCCTTATAAGGAGTCTCCACGCTTTTTTGCAACGCAACGCGAAAATGTAAGGACTGCGGCAATTCGCTTGATTATGTCCATAAAGCTTCACAAGTTTCCTAGTTACTCACGAAATTTGAGCAAAATCGGTTCGAGGCATCATATCTAAAATCATGGATTTA
The DNA here is from genome assembly GCF_040938485.1 of Diadema antillarum. NCBI lineage: Eukaryota > Metazoa > Echinodermata > Echinoidea > Diadematoida > Diadematidae > Diadema > Diadema antillarum. The sequence goes on along the minus strand of NW_027270926.1, from coordinate 3,208,271 downwards.
AATGCAATGTCAAACGACCCATGCGAATGCTGAAATGCGAGCGATTACTGGCGTGAGTGTCGCCAGGCGCGGCGGCGCGGCAATGCTTGAGTGCAGACGTGGCGACTGAGTACGGAGACTTTCGTTCATTTCAGGTGGCTTTCTCAGTCGCCACGTCTGCACTCAAACATTGCCGCGCCGCCGCGCCTGGCGACACTCGCGCCAGTAATCGCTCGCATTTCAGCATTCGCATGGGTTGTTTGACATCGCATTTAAATCCATGGTTTTAGATATGATGCCTCGAACCGATTTTGCTCAAATTTCGTGAGTAACTAGGAAACTTGTGAAGCTTTATGGACATAATCAAGCGAATTGCCGCAGTCCTGTCATTTTCGCGTTGCATTGCAAAAAAGCGTGGAGACTCCTTATAAGGGGTGCCCCGGGGGTTACTTATAAGGGGGACGGGGTTACTTATAAGGGGGACGGGTTACTTATAAGGAGGGGCCCCCCTTGTGAGTGGGTTTCCCGAACTGAGATAGACCGTTCTAGTGCAGTAACGTTAACTGTTTGTTGTTGTGTTAGATCTCCTATTAAACGTTAGTTACAAATACAATATTCAGTCTGAGTCAGCTGTATTGACTATTAATATATTAGATTTACAGTCGGTCGGTCTTGGCTCTTGCTTGTCATTCGTTGCGACTGGATGCTGCTTTTTTTAACGTTAGCACTTGCCACTATGCACTAAATTTAGACCCTACTATTGTTGGGGCACCACCTATCGGCAGGGCACCTTCCCATCGGCACCCTGCGTATCATGGCTGTTTGCGTATAGAACGAAAAGGTACGCGCGGGATTAAGTGTCATTAGCTATAAAGACAATAAAAACAAAGAAACGAAAAATCAAACTCAAACAAACCAAGCTAAAAATTACACATCCGCTCAGTAACGACGCATGGCTGTGAAATTCACGTGTATTACCTATGGCCTGTGAAATTCACGTGTATTACCTATGCTGTGAAATTCACGTGTATACCTATGGAGGGGAGGGGGTGCCGATCGCAAGGTTCCCTTTTTAGCTGCGCGAAGAAAACGGAACGCACGCACTAAAATTGCGCTATTTTAAAACGGAGATTCATAATCAACGAGGCGGTCACGACATTCAAAACTGCAGTATTTATGGCATATTTGAGGTAAGAATTAGGCGGATTTGTGTTATATTTTTAGAATAAACAAGCTACAGATCCTTAGGGTGACGATACGTGGTACCCCCAATCCTACTAGCTAACTTAGGCCCTGAGATGTCTACAACTACAACTACAACTAGGTACACTCATAGGCACTAGATGGCGCTGTCGCGGATGTGTCACAAAAGTCAATGGCTGACAATGCGTAAATCGTTCCCGATTCTGTGCGATCGTTTTGCTATCGGCATGTTGCTCTATGAAGGTTGGTCATATGAATACAGTGTATATTCTTTTTACTTTAAGTGAATCGGTTTTCACACTCGTGTACGGTGATCTGCTACTGTATGAGTACTGCTGCTTTCGAAAGACAGCAATCTTGTGGGGGTATGCGACCTTTATGTCATTGAATGAACAGTGAAATCTGAGGCTAGTTTTTACATTTGAATCGATCACATGCAAGTTTTCCGTGAAAAAATGCATTTAAGGAATGTGTCGGTCTAGATTATTGAAGTTTTAGTGTTTTTTAACAATCTTGAATGCTTGTACGATTTTTCTTTTACCACGGCATGGTAGCTCTGAGTAGCGCATAGATGCAATGAGTACACAAAGTAGGGCTTGCAGGAACGATTTTCACACGATATCGGGCAGTGAGCAGTCTTCGTTCGCGCTAGCGGGAAGGAACCGAGCGCGCGTCTATGCAGTTATACTGTACATGGTACAATAACGTGTTGCGTGAATGGAGGTATGAATATGATGCGATGATGGCAAGAGTACTTTCGTTGGCAGAATTTTTTGTGTGTCGATGTCCAGAGCAGTTTCATATTGTCGTTTCCTTACGAAAAATCATGATAAAAATGCAGATGACCACGTTATTCTGGTCCATTCACTGTCAATATGCGCTAGTATAGTGGCACGGTAAACCTGCAAAGGACGGAGAATTCGGCGGCTCACTCAACTTACGGCCCTATGGTGGGCCGGCCGTGGCCCCAGGAGTTCAGCGCGGCGAAAGCAGTGGCGACACGAACCGGACGCGACACATGCGGCTCGCAATCTCGCGAGGCTGCGGCCCTGCGCTAGCTAGCCGACCGAGCTGGTCGTAGCAGAAGATTCGTATTTCAGAGCGCGTAACGGGCGCGTAGTAGCCTTTGCTTAGCGATAGCAAGCCGTTATCGCGATATCGAATTCTCATGGGACGGAATTAGTATACATATTTTTAGACATATTCAAGGACAGTTTTCTCTCTTTTTATTCCGGATTCCAAACAAATATCCTAAAAAGCAAGTATCACGCATGACATTTGATATATAGATGAATTCAGTGACAGTCCTCTTGACAAGTTTACGTATAGATTTATTTTGTATGAGTGTACCTAACTTCGTACGTAATTTTACAGTACCGTAGTTATGGTTAAACTCGGCCTAGTGGGTAAAGTTGGCCCCCAGCGCGCGCAGTAGTAGTTGTACTGCGCGCGCTGGGGGCAGACTTTACCCACTAGGCCGAGTTTACCCATAACTACGGTACTAGAATCTAGTAGATCTAGACCCGTACAGTACATATGTACCACTCCAGTAGCAGCAGTTGGTAGCCCATGGTCTAACGTTATACACGGTAGTACTAGATTCTAGACCTACACTGTACCACACTGGTAAATTACAGGACAAACATTCACGCATGAGACGATGTGCAGTGGTATTGCATTCATCACTGGAGATGTGAAGATGTCCAAATATTACAAAAAAACCCGATAATAAACAAGATCAACAGCAAAACAGTGGTACTGTGGATTAAAAATGCACACAGGAAAGCGTAACCTATGTGCATTTCACATTTATTGTCAATAGAGGGTAGGGATGTTGGTTTCAAAACATTGCGCAACTGAGTGCGTCAAAATAACAACCCATGCGTTTCAAAGCAATTATCTTGGAGCGTGTACTGCGAATCGCATTTTTAATGCACACTTGTGAATTCAGAGTATTTCAGAGATGACAAGTTAAAAAAAAATTTATGTGCAAGATTTTCGTGACTTGGCATGCGAGCGATTGAGCGACTGAGCAGGAGGAGGGTGTGGGAGGGGGGTGTCCCCACAGTAGGGAGCTTTTTCAATTTTAAGCTCTTAATGGTGCGATCTGGTGCATACTTAAAGGACAAGTTCACCTTCATAAACATAAGGATTGAGAAAATGCAACAATGTTAGTAGAACACATCAGTGAAAGTTTGAGGAAAATTGGACAATCGATGCAAAAGTTATGAATTTTTTAAATTTTTGTCTTGGAACCGCTGGATGAGGAGACTACTACAGCTTGTGAGTCATATGCGTACAACAGTATAAAGAAAATGTAAAAGAAAATTCAACATATTTTCACTTTTTTCGCATAATAAAAGAGCACTTGACTTGCCTCTTTCTAAAGGCAGGGGGAATAATATTACCCATAACATTTGTCGGTAACGAGTCAGGGGAATGTATACTTTTTTCAACAAATGGAATTTTGTGAAATTCTCTTTATATTTTCCTTATATTGTTGTACGCATGTGACATCTAAGTTATTCATACACTGCAGTAGTCTTCTCATCCAGCGAGTACTGCACAGAAACTTCAAAAATTCATAACTTTTGAACGGACTGTCTGATTTTCCTCAAACTTTCAATGATGTGTTCTACTAATATTGCTACATTCTCTCAATCCTTATGTTTATGAAGGTGAACTTGTCCTTTAAGTGACTATTTTTCACTTTTTGACAGACAAAAGGGAAATATACCTTCAATTGCAATTACAAAGGTAACACTTTAATCCTTTGAGCTACAAACATGTACATGCTCCTTATTATAGGCCCAAGTTGCAGACTTCGCCTGATGCGTGAGTAAAATAGGTGTCATGCGTGAGATCGTGGGACGGACCCTATGCGTTAGTCTCACACAGAATGCGTGAGACTTGGTAGCTCTGGTATTTTCTTGACACATGAGTGAAATTTCAGGCAAATTGCGAGAGATTTTAAGTTTCTGTCGATAGAAAAACATTAGGGTGTCGATGTGTTGGACACGCAACCATACTCCTTCGTAGCTGCAGTACGACTAATCTGGAGTGATTGCATTTTCTTCAATATATCATGTTTGCCACGCCGGCTGCCCTGGCTTACAATCGCGATGCATGCTTACTGCTCCCCACCATTTACTGGGGCTACGTTTGCGATTTGGGGCTATGGTAGGTACGTGTATACATGGCCGTACATACATTGTAGGGCACTCGTAGACTACTGCCGATCAAATGTAAACAAAATATTAGTAGCGAACACTTGCATACACTCACAGCGCACAGAGTATGACAACACAAGGGGTAGTGGCTTCTGTACTAGTTACTGCTTCACTGTGGAGGCAATTTTTGTTTTTATTCATTTTATGTACAACGTCCATGGCAACCAAGTGCAGAATGTGCAATATTTACCAACATGATACATTGTAATTGTGAAAAGTTTGCCAAACACCAAATGCTTTAGGGCATGAGTTTTCTTCAATTTGTCTCCCTCTGTACACCTTGTTTCCCTCTATTCTGAATACAGAGTAAATGAAAATTGAATTTGTTATCTCTTTCTTTCATTTAATGATCACTTTCTTTTCAAATATTTTGTTTCTTGCACAGAGACCTTTAGGTAGAATAGTGCATCTTCGCAAGGGGTGAGGATTTCAAAAGGAATCTGAGAAGGGAAAACAACCCCGAAGAAGCCAGAAGTCTGAGGAGGGCGTGGAGTGCTCTGCTCCGAAGGCATTCACCTGCTAGGTCTTTTCCCCACGCTCTGTCTGAAGACCGACGTCCGACTTGCATGGCAGAAGGCTATCCTACAGACCACCGGTGTGGCACGTCCAGTGAGGGTGGGCGGCTCGACACATCTGATGGTAGTTGGAGGAACATTCCGTGGCATCCAGGCCGGAGGCAAGTACAATGTACTGAACATAACCAGAAATGAACCCACTATTGAGATTTTGAAGTTCCCTTACACTCTTAACAAAACCAACCCTGTTCCATTGGGCAATGGATAAAGATCAACAAAGAACTTGAAGGTACTAACAACCTCCTTGTGTCCTAACATTGATAATCTCGAGGGTTGTATGTAAGAAGAGAATAAGGAAGACAAAATTTCTGTTTGATGGACCATTCTTTGTGATGCAAAAGTTGTTTGTATTTCTGAATTTATTTTTTTTCCCCCTGGACACGAATACAGGGAAAAAGACACTAGTGTTTAGATATTAGATATTTTCCACCTCAAAATGAACATTACAGATGTATGTATAATGCCATTTTAAACCGTTGAGGACGAGTCCCGAGTACACGTATACTCGGGCTAGTGTCTATAGGAAATGCGTGTTGTAGCAAAATCGGGTTAAATATTTTAAGTTTCTGGTGTGAAGGGTAAGGCTGGACGTTACACTTCTTGCGGCTTGATGTGTGAATTCTGTGTGATCATGACACATTTTCTTTCGTTGAAAGCCTTAAAAAAAAAATCGCACATGAAGCTGTATCAGAGATGAAGCTGTGTACTTCTACATGTGTGTACACAGACAGGCACACACACACATGCACACTCGGAATACACACATAACAAAAAACAACTTTGTATGGCACAATGTTGAAATAGAAATCAAAGGAGTAAGTACATTTAAATGCCTGAAAAACAAGCAGAGGAGAGGGGAAAAGTGTATATACCAAGACTTTTCAAGTGATAGCATGTACAATTGTACACATGGTTGTAACACTGCCGAAAGTTGTTTAGATTATAGAATCTAGAGACATACGTGTAGTGTGTGTGCCTTCCCTAAAATGGCACAATGTTAGGTTCTTCACCACTGTATAACCTTGGTATTAAATTAGTAAGAAAGAATTACGTTTGGTGTTTGGTAAGCAGTGTAATGTGTGTGTTCGTAGATGTTTATTCTTCATGCTTGTCTTTGGAGATGCAATTTGATGTTTGTTTGTTTTTGTTTTTTGGGGGGTTTTATGCAGAAAGTTAATAAGGTCAGTTGTAAAATACCAGTAGCTAATGTATTTTCAGTTCCTAAAACATGACAAATCATTGTTTTTGATTGATTACCTCCGCCAAGGGAGGAGGTTATGTTTTCATTACTATTTGTTTGTTTGTCTGTGCACAAAATAACTCAAAAATTTGTAAAAGGATTGGAATGAAACTTTCAGGAAAGGTTGAAAATGACACAAGGAACAGATGATTAAATTTTGGTAGTGATCTGGAAATTTTTTGGATTTTTTGAAGGATTTTCGATATTTTGACAGGTACGATGTAGGGTCAATGAACTTGGGGGTTCAAGCTGTGTATTTTATGAGGTTTTCATACATGGGTGTATGCGATCCTAAAGCTCTCAAAGTTTTTCCAGTGTGATGGCAAACTTCCTGCAAAACTTCTTGTGAAACTTCCCACTCTTGCTAGGGATATTTCCCCCACCCCAGCCAAACTTGATCTTTTGCCGGTGTGAACGATAGAAACTGAAACCTTGCAAAATTGCACATGACCAGTCCACCACCTGTTTGCGGGCTTTGCCTCTGTAGCGCACCGTCAACGTGATGAATCGGAGTTTATTGCTACATCACAGTCACCAGCTTTCAGATGGCATCCTCTTCTTCTTTCTTGTGCACATGCACTGGTGACATCAACTTCTCGATCCAAAGATCAAGAAGTTTGGCTGCCAGTGTGAACAGACGACAAAAGATCACAAAGACTTTGCAATCTTAAACTTTGCGATCTATTGCCAGTGTGAATGCAGCTAATATGTTTATTCCCTTTGATAAAACATTGCACTCTGCTGTATCACAGACTATTTTTGTTCAGATTATAAAGTGGGTCTGACCATTGTCTGACCAGATGGGGTTTGATGAGATGAGGCGTTTTCACATCAGCGCGATAGAAATCCAAGCTCGAGATATTTTTCGCAATCGCAAATTAGTGCGCTATTTCATTTCCTATTCACATCATCCCGAAGAGAAGAAGCCCAAAATTTTTTCGAGCTAATTCGACAGCTGAGCATTCGCAAACAGTGTCGGGTATACCAGTAGAGCACATGCTTTAGCGGGTCACACACGCTAGGCATGATGGGATGCATCGCGCTAATTTCTTGAGGCGATTTCACATTATCAAATAGCGCGCTACTGTAAACGTGGAAATTTTTGCGGTACATTAATTTTCGCGGATTTCGCGCTACGCTCGGCTAGCGCGAATTCAAGAACGCGCGAATATATCTTCACAATTTTCTACGCACATTTTGAACGGGATGAATTGTGTGCGCTTCATCGATGATCCTGCCACGTAGTACAATGTACAGGCATGTTTACGCTACTAGTACTGTGCGAAGAGACGATACCCTAGATTGCTGTGTACTGTAGCATGCATGTGTGCACCGCACGCATCGATGCTACAGTCCCCCGTGACTACGGTACTAGAGTCACAGCTGTACTACGTATTTGAGTGCTTGTACTCGCAGTCGAGCCGCTCGCTACGTCGCTTGTCGTACGCTGGCATAGCAAGCTATGTAGCAGAGGCTTTGGATGAAAGCAGTGAATGTGTACTACAGTAAAGTAACCTGCTGCGGAGCGCGAATTTAAGAACCCGCGAATACGTTTTCGAGCCGCTCAGCGCGAAAAATTAATCGCGCGAAAATATTGACGTTTACAGTAGTTCATAAATTATCCCGCTATTTCAGAAATTTCCCGAGTTGGACTCTAGAAATTTTCGCGATCAGAGCGATAAAATTAGCGCGCTAATTTGTATTCACATTATCAAATAGTGCGCTATTTCTTGATCGGGTTAATTTCCCAAGTCAGAAAATAGCGCGCTATTTCGAAACATCGGGCTGATGTGAAAACGCCTAAAGAGACAGAGAGAGAAGAACAAGTTTGTGACAGATGTGACAGACAGACAGTTACAGACAAAGGAAGAGGAAAAAGACTGTTCACAAATTGTCTGCAGAAAAAAAAAAAGATCCTTAATCCCCCATACTGTAGATATTCTATTGCTTAGCCACGGGCAGATGGGAGATTAAATAATTAGTCCATGGAGACAGGTGGATTTTACCCACATTAGAATGAGAATGGTAGGGGCAATTAGTATTCATTACATACACTTCCTGACAGCACTTCTGTGTGTGTGTGTGTGTGTGTGTGTGTGTGTGTGTGTGTGTGTGTGTGTGTGTGTGTGTGGAGAACAGCCACTCTAACTTTCACCTCTGGTACATGTTCTAGTACTTGTATGCAACATTGCTTCTGTGAGGACTACGGTTGACTGTACACTGGTACATACATGTGCAAAGGCCTGGTAAGTGAATGTCGAGCATAGTGGGGTCATGTGTAATGTGTCTGTTTGTGTTTCAGCCCCTAGATTGGAACAATTTACATCTGATCAGATTTCCTTCCGTCCATATTGAGGGCGCCTCAGTATGAAGTCCCCTGTAGATCCCTCCTCGATCCAGCGCGCCCCCCCCCCCTCAAGTTTTCTCCCTCCTCTGCACGCACGTCGCAGCTGTCTTGCCCCCCTGCTCCCGATCCACCGCATTTCCTGAGCACGTTCCCTTGTGCGTCGACTTCCTAATCTTCTCAGTAAAAAGGTTGTTATTCAGTTCAGATGGAAAGCGCGTGATCACAGCCGTTTTGGCAGACACAGGGAGTGCTCAGGTGTAGGTCGTGTTGACGAATTGTTCCTCATTCACTGGCTTTTAGGAGGAAACAAGACTTCTTTTGCCCAGTTAGTGGTTCAATATTCTGTACTTGGTTGGGCAAAGTGGCTATATCATTGGCAGCAGAATGTAAGTGACTTCAGCATGCAGGGTGATGATATTGATCATTTCATTAATTACCTCTTCTTCTTTTTTTGTGGTCATGTGATGACTGAGTTCTGTCGAACTTCATAGATCCGGATGTTGCTAACAAGCTCAGTCAAGGCAACTAGTGCTCTTCTTTCATGTTTTTCTTCATATTTGTTGACTAATTTAAAGGAGATGGCTCGTAACTGATCAGTGGGAATCAGTGGGAATGCTGGGGGATGATTGTTCCAATCCTTGTGGGATTCATTTAAGAGTACATTATGTATCTATTGTTGTTTGAAAATTATTTGCTTCAGAATAGTCTCATATTCAAGTAATGTGCAGTTTAATGTTTCCAGGTTAGCATGCTTGTACAGTGACGGGGCGATTAAACTGCACATTACTTGAATATGAGACCATTCTGAAGCAAATAATTTTCACACAATAGATACAAAAAAAATTATTTTTTATATATAATGTACTCTTAAATGAATCCCACAAAGATTGGAATAATCATCCCACAGCATTCCCACTGATTCCCACTGATCAATTACAAGCCATCCCCTTTAACCCATTGAGGACGGTTTGATTTTGCTGCAACGTACATTTCCCATAGACACCTGCCCGAGTATACTCGGGACTCTTCCTCAGCGGGTTAAAAGGCTTCCAGAATCAGGATACATGTACATGCCTACTGCTTAACTAACCATGCAAGCATTCTGCATTTTTCATAAATGACATGCATCAAACTTTGTATCAATCATGCAGTAGAAAGGGCTAGAGATTCATGTTTAGACATTTAAAGTTAACCTGGAATATTGTCTGTATAGTTTATGTACGAATGTTATGTAACTGCACATGTGCAGTAGGCCCTCCTGTATTCCCGCTCGGCCAGGTAAAGTGAATTTTTTTTTTTTTTTTAAATTCCGGGGAATCGAAAACTGAACTACACTGTAGTATGACAAAAAGGAAGCAAAAATTTTTGCTTGCTTGTATTTTCACACTGAATGCACATCACAAGAAATGCCAGAAAATTTCCATACGGTGAAAATGTCCGCTTTCCACTTTTCATATTTTTATATCATTATCATGATGTATTTTCTGGTCTCTGTTGAAAGTATTGCTGTACAGTACATGTGTGTCACAGCTTTTTAAAGAAAGGAGTAGAGTTACAAACACGTGCATGTACAACTATAGACACTTGAATGCCGTCCGGTTTTAATACCAGTTGTGTGTGGGTGTTGTTGTTGTTGGGGTTTTTTTTTGGGGGGGGGGTGGTAAAATTCATTTTAAATATCACATCAGAGTTGGAGCCAAGTAAAATTACACTGTATTAAATTAATCCATGCTGAATTCTAGATCTAAATGTTATCAAGCACATGTTTGTGGTTTAAGACCAAGTGGGGAATAATTCTGAATATTGTATAATGCAGAGTTTTATGTGCATTGAACTTAGAACTACAAGTACACTTGTACCGGTACAACACGATAATGCATCTCTTCATTTTCCATTGAATGCCTTTTGCCCATTTGCATTGAACTGCTAAAATATCCATGGTCTGTACTAGGTTCCTTCAAAGCAGTGGGTTATTAAAGAAAGGTTGATCGTGCCAACCTGATTTATAACGTGCCTTTGATACATTTGTAGGCATGCGTGACATACAAATTGTATTGAATGATAATAAACTACAATTACATCATGTATAGCATTCATAATCGATTCTATGTACACCGTATTGCAGACTTTTTTCAGCAACAGATGAACAAAAGCTTCTGACTAGGCTTGCAGCTGGGGGTAAAGAGTAAATTAATTAAATACAATAGCTACTAAAGCAGCCTCTTGCACTGGTATGCTTTTTGCACATCCAGCTAATAGGTCGGTAGAGCTTCAGCCTAGCCATTTCATCTGTAGTCCATGGCCTGTCAAATTAAATTTGCATGTGCACGCATTCACCATTTGTCAAACAATTGTGCATCAGTTTGTTTCATCTGAAGTAATATGCGCTTTGTAGATTCAGGATTTGAGACTGCTGCACTGAATGATAATGCAAATCATTCAAAATCAGAGCGCAAAAAGGGAAAATGCTTGAGAACTGCTGTACCCCGCATGATTTGCATTGATATGTACTTTACCTTAAATGCAATTGGTGGAGCGCTGCTGAGTTCTCAGATTGTTTAGGGTACAGAATCGTAAGATTGCATTATAAGTTCATTGACATTAGAAGTAGGAATGTATCAAACTATCAAAGAAGCAACAAGCACACATACTACATTGTACATACTGCTCTACTTGTATGACAGTTTAATATCTTTTTCCTTCATGTACGGATGTATATTTGTATCTGGTTGAGCTGTACATACATTGTACAACTTAAGGTACACCTAATTTCTACATAGAATTACACTTTCCATCAAAGTACAGAATTTGTAACTTGTCTATTATAATTTAATAAAGGGCAGTTATGATTGTCAGCAGAGTGAGAATTAAGATCGCATTGAAGAATGTTGAGGGGCTCTATGATTGGTTTTAAATGCTCAGTTACAATACATGTATGTAATAATTGACAACAAATGGAATTGTAACTATGATACGTCAAGTGCTCAGAAAATCTTCCCAGTCATGTTGAAATTGCCAGCGATACACTGACGAAGAGTTCACTTTGATATCAGTTGTGTGCTCAGAGTTCAAAAAGAGGATAAGGGGGCAGAGACACATGAGAGTAGTACAGCTGTATTGTACCAGATCAAAGCTTTAAACGTGGGCAATTTCAATTATGCCTTAAACATTCTAATGATTCCAAAGTCTAGCAGTTATATGAGATGACTTTGTGCAACACAGTCTTCATTTGCAAGTCATTGTTTGCAGAGAGTGTGGTTGTGCAATGTGCCAAAACATTCATGGGCTTTATAAGAATGAGAGAGACTCATGCATGAATGAACTTGTGTAGGAATGAAGGCATTTTGTTTGTTTATAATGTACACATCGTACGTGTACCTTCGCTATGAAGGTAATTTTTTTTTGTGGGTATTGGTTTGTTTGTTTGCAAAATAATAAGTCAAACAGTTACAAACAGATTTCAATGAAATTTTCAGGAAAAAGTTAATTAATGACACGAGGAACAGATAACTAGATGATGACAGATATCTGGATCACCATCTGGATCATCATAGTATTATTTTTGTGTGTGTGTATTTTTGGAGTCGAAATTGCAATATGGGTGGAAATGAGCTGCTCTGTGGCAGAGGTCTGGGTTCTTCAAATGCTTTTCTTGTTACTTTTGTTTTCTTTTGTACAGTTTTGAGATATTGTGTGTTTTGTTTTGTTTTTTGTTTTTGTTTTTCATCAGAAGCAACAGTTTTGCAGAATATGTGCAACTAATGATTGATTTTCTTGGATAATCTTTAAACATTTAGACTGCCTTCATATTTAGATAATAAGCATTCTTCTCACTCATTCATTTGGCTGATGATTGCTTCTGCCTGAAGTGAGAAGGCCCATGATTGAAATAGCCTTCAAACTGAAAAGGGGAGAGTAACAAGCATGATTTAAAATGCTGACTCTAGACAAAACTTTCCTTGATACCTAGTGTAGACATTCACTTCAAAAATTAGGTGCTTTATCGAATGATTGAATAGGTGAAGAGTTAGGACTTAAAAAAAAAAAGGCCTTTTAGTGTCTAGTATCAGCAGAGGCAAGATAGAAATGGGCAGAAATTCAATTTCTTCTAGTGATAACCCTTTGTATACAATGTATATGCTGTTTCATAGAATTACACTTTTGTGAATTGGAAACACCTGCAATTATTTTCAAACCCCTTGTGGTTGGTTTGTTTGTTTACATTTGTCTAATGTGCAAAACATTGCTTTGTTTCTATTATGTAACACTTTGGGGAATGTGTAGGATGAATGAACAGAGAATGAATCTGTGCTGGAAATATGTTGCAAAGCAGAGCCTTTCAATCTCCGACAGATTTCAAATCTATCTAATAGTGCCAACAACAACGACACTGACAACAACAACAACAACAACAATGATAATATGGTGTTTTTCTTTATCCAGGGCAGCTTCTGCAGTGTTGCCATTGTTCGATCAGAGGCCCCTGCCATTGTTATAACCCTAGCATTGGCAGGTGCCTACAATGTTGTATACACTGTGGTCAAGAGGGACAGTCAGGTGGGTAAAAATATCTTGTCCAGGGACGTAAGGACAGGACGGGATTCGAACTTTGGTCCTCTGATTGAAAGTCAGGAGTTGTATCCACTATGCGACAGTGCTCCCCTTATGTGTATTGAACACTCAGTCATATGCCATGGGCACTGCCGCTTTTGCTGGCTCGGCCTGACATACAAAACGCATGTATATATGGCAGTCATGGTAATACAATTATTTTTGTCCGTGAGTCCGTGGGAGATGGTGAATACCCGTAGTTACTCCACTGTCGGCATGTTTATGTTGCCCAGGTTGCCAGAATGCAGGTGCTGATAATCGTGTTTTCACAATCCTAACTTGATTTGTAAGTTGATGTTGTAGGCCCCAGCAGGTACTGTAGTTGCATATGGTGGACTTCATAAAGTTATACAGGATGGAAGGTAGATACATTGTATTCTGTGTGTATTTCTGATCACCACAATAGCTGCTGGAATGTGAGCCTGTACAATGTATTTGGCCTTTTTACTGCTCAAGTTTAATTTCTAAAATTCTGCTTTTTGGATTATGAGTATCATTTGAGCATTGTGGTACAGTAGCACTAATACAATAATGAGTTCAAGAAATCAGGGCTGTTGTCTGTACTGTATGGATACATATTACCCATCTAAACACAGCTTGCTCATCAGTACAGGCTGTATGACAAATGTGGGGTTCTTGTTTCCTGGTGACAGGTCTGTGTGTCAGCTGAATTAATTGCATTCTACGGTAACTCATAGTGCTGTTTCTCTTTGCAGTTTGCTGATTCATGTCAAAGTCGTAACTCAGTGTAATACTTTCAGTCAACCAATTAATTTTTTTTTTTGAGAGTGTGGTACTGCTGTTGACCAGCTGAACATCAATAGAAATATGATATTGCAGTATGATCAATGTAACACCATAATGCACAGTTTAAGATATTCTCTTTACAATACATCATGCACATTGCAAATAATGCCATCAGTAACCAGTGACTCATAATTTCCAAGATACACACATGTAAATGTATTTGTGCCTCTTGTATCTGTTGTAATGCACACTTACACTCAGACACAGACACACTAACACACTCTTATGACTGTAACACCAGCCATTCTGTGTCTGGCGGACATCTATTTACGTACGTCTGCTCATCCCATGACTTACTAATACTTCTCAATGATATTTTATGTATTGCCGCTGCATTGGTACACCTGCCTTTTCAATGCCACTGCAAGCATCATCTAAATGGTGTCATTTTGTCTTCTCCGCTTCATCAGTACAACTGTACACTGCTTGGTCACAGTGGATACAACCACAGACTCTCAATCATGCGGTATCCAGTGTTTTTGTCTGTGCCATCTTCATTACCTTGTGTATTTTAGGCACTGATGTCTACAGGGAATGTCCGGATATATCACATATTTGCCAGTCATTTGAAGCCACTTTGCTGCCATCTTACCACACTCATTGACATACACTTGTCCACAGAGCTCATAATATCACATGTTTCTGGTGACAGTCTCTGTTGGAAAATGCATATGCCAGGGCTCGACACTAACGGTGACCCGGTGGCCCGGGGCCACCAAAAATGCACGTCGGGCCACCAAAATTTCAGAAGTGAAGAATTTGGTGGTCTAATCGGGCCACCAAAAAAGGTCGGATGTTTGCCTTTGGGCCATCAAAAATAAAAGTTAGTGTGGAGCCCTGCATATGCCCTCATGAGAGTGTGCATGGTAATATGGCGGTGCAGCAGCTTCAATAGTTTGTACAGTGTGAATGCACTAATGCTGTAGAGATCAGTGGTTGGAGGGACATTTGATAAAATCATTGTTCCCATATTTGAATGCTAGGAAGCATTTGGCAGCTTGAAAAAAAGAAAAAAAAATCTTCCTCAGTGACCATGTAACCCATATCAAGTTAAAATCCAATCCCTTCAAATACAGCGACAAAAATTTCTTTCAATTTGATTAGTGTCAATGCTGA
Source organism: Diadema antillarum (assembly GCF_040938485.1). NCBI lineage: Eukaryota > Metazoa > Echinodermata > Echinoidea > Diadematoida > Diadematidae > Diadema > Diadema antillarum. The sequence goes on along the minus strand of NW_027270926.1, from coordinate 3,193,163 downwards.
TGAAATGAATTTTCTTGTCATGTTTACCTGTAGGAGCTCCTACCCACAAGTAGGCCACTCGACATCGCCATTGGCTGCAAGCATCGAATCACGCCACTCTCCTGCTGGCCCACGGGACCCCACGGAGGGGGACGCTCGAGGTGACGTCCGCGGCAGTCGGGATAACTCGCCCACCCACTCGTGCCTCAAAACGCCTTCAAACTCTTCCAGGAGGGCCCCCACTCCAGACCCCCAACCGGCGATGACCGCGGCCCCGACGGCCGCCCCAACCATCACGTCCTCAGCTGCCAACGAGACCAAGAAGGTCTCGACCAACGTTGCCTCTGCGTCCATCACCATCACCACCATGAGCAACTGTGCGAATCCCCGGAATTATCGGGCGGCTGCTGACCATCATGGTAATTTTCAGGGCACCTTTTCGAGCGGCTATTCACATAGAATTTGATGAGTTAACTGATAAGATCCAGTAGTTTGCTGAATGGAAATTAGATTGTTTGAAATCATAGAAAACTTGATAGATTAATAAGTATGAACTTGTCATGATGATTGCTAGATTGAAGGACAAGAACTTTAAAACTTATAATGTGGACAGTTAACTCTTTATTCATTTGAATTTACAAACAATTTTGCCTGAACCAAAAGGTGTTCTTTATCACACAATGAGTGTCACAGGAGCAGCAGTGGCATATAGCATTAAAAGTCTGGTGACTTTCTTTGTAGCTACAGGTTAAATTGCAACATTTATAGTTTGTAGTTATAGGTGATTTTAGATACAGTACAAGCATATTTCATTGCCCCTTTGAGAATGAGTTTAATGTAGTCAGCCATTTCATTCTTATTGCATTCAAAGCCATTAGAACAATGTCTGTGTCTATAAAGTGTTGTATGATATGGAGAAGAACCTCACCATCTGTATTGAATTACATTCATAATTGTGGACACAATAACTGAATGAAAATTGTCAACACTTCAGACAGAAACATGAGTAATATTTCATTGACTGTATTCAATTTGATTATTCTTGAAAGTAAGAGAATATTAAGCAGATGGGTGAAGGCTGAGGTGTGAATTTTCTTCACTTTGATAATACTTCCTGTTTTTCCATAACTCAGTTGAGACTTCATACATTCTTGTAGTCTGCTGAATTTGAAGTGAAGTGTTATGTTGTTGTTGTAAATTGAAGTTTAATTCATGTGTCACAATGTACATCAATTTGAATTATTTGATTGATTCGCAAAGGATGACAACCTCCTCACAATAAAACTGTCGTGATGCTGATTGATATGTCTCCTTGATATTCAGGTCCTGCCAGGAACCAAAACTGCTCAACGGGCTCTTGCAAACTTCCAGACAGGGTTACCTTAATTGTGGAGAACACAAGATTTGTGGTGGACCCATCCAACTTCACGGCTCATCCCAACACCATGTTAGGAAGGTAAGAACTGCGAAGCTCCAAAAGGTCATACATGTATCTGTTCATCAGTGTGTGTGCATGTGCATTATAGAGCCTCTTGGTTATCATTATTTTAAGCTGAAATAGATCCATCATCATCTTCATCTTCATCATCATCATCATCATCATCATCATCATCATCATTGTAGAAAGTATTAATACTAGCAGAATAACAGGAAAGAAAAGAAAAGAAAAATGTCATAAACATAATGTAATATGAACAAAAAAAGCATGCATTCTTTGAATTGCCAGGGTCAAATCTTTTGGCTCCTTTCACATGTAACCTTTTGACTCAAACCCAGTGCATGTTAACACTAAGAAATAAGTATAAACAATAAAATATAAACTCCACTTTAATAGGTCACTTGTATTGGACTCCCCTTTCAAACCCTGTAGGATATTTAAAGGTACAATTGTAAGTAGGTGTAAACAATAAATTATTGTTTTGGTTATTGTACCATTTGGCCATCTGTATAACCCTGGGGCATTTCATGAAGCATTTTGTCTGATATATTTTTTTTTTCTGACAAAAAAAGTCAACGGTCAGGGTCAAAGGCAGTGGACTAAAAATCTAATTTTTCAGCCATACATTGTAACTTGAGGTAGGGTTAGGAATGTCCAAGGGTAATATTAGATTTGAAGGAGCTACAAGTGAAAGAGGAGGTACTGTAGGTTACTGGAAGTACACATGAATGTACGGTCAATGGAAGGTAGGTCAGATTTCAAGTTGTTGTTGTTGTTGTTTTACTTCCATCAGAGAAGATGGCTGGATAGCCCATATTCAGCTGCAATAGCTCGGTCTTCCATGGGGTCCAGTTGGATGTATAGGGTGGGACCACTTCACTGCTCTTCACAATGAATAAGTGAAGTGGGATCTTTTGCGTGCATGAGTTGTGACTCTCTCACACACGGGACCTCCATTTTATGTCCCATCCAAGGGACAGAGTGTTTTGCCTCTTCTGTACTAGAGGGGACAGTATGATTACACACAACATTGCTCAGTGGGACCCGAGGATGGAACCGGGGTCCTTAGGATCATGAGGCAGACGCGCTACAGACTGAGCTACTCACCGCCCTGTCATATCTTCCTCAGAGCTGCCAACTAGTACTGATTTTCAGTAATTGTCCCCGCCGAACGAGTTCGAGCAGGGGACTATGAAACGGGCTCCGTACGTGTGTGTGTCCGTGTGTCCGTCCGTCCGTCCGTCCGTGTGTCCGTGTGTCCGTCCGTGTGTGCGTCCGTGTGTGATCAAAATCTTCAAATTGCTACTTCTCTGTCATTTATGAGCCAATTTTGATTCTGTTTGCTTTATATGATAGCACTACATGGGAGCTTTGAAACTTCTACACAGAATTTCAGTCGTGACCTTTGACCTTGACCTTTGACCTATATTGTACATTTTGCTACAAAATGCTACTCCTTCGCCATTTCTAACCCGATTTCGATTCCGTTTGCTTTATGTGATGGCACTAGGTGAGGGCTTCAAAACTTCTACACAGAATTTTGACCTTTGACTTCTTTGACCTTTGACCTTGATTTTTGACCTGTATTGTACATTTTGCTACAAAATGCTACTCCTTCGCCATTTCTTACCCGATTTCGATTCCGTTTGCTTTATGTGATGGCACTAGGTGAGGGCTTCAAAACTTCTACACAGAATTTTGACCTTTGACTTCTTTGACCTTTGACCTTGATTTTTGACCTGTATTGTACATTTTGCTACAAAATGCTACTCCTTCGCCATTTCTTACCCGATTTCGATTCTGTTTGCTTTATGTGATGGCACTAGGTGAGGGCTTCAAAACTTTTACACAGAATTTTGACCTTTGACTTCTTTGACCTTTGACCTTAATTTTTGACCTACATTTTTTGTACATTTTGCTACAAAATGCTACTCCTTCGCCATTTCTTACCCGATTTTGATTCCGTTTGCTTTATGTGATGGCACTAGGTGAGCGCTTCAAAACTTCTACACAGAATTTTGACCTTTGACTTCTTTGACCTTTGACCTTGATTTTTGACCTATATTGTACATTTTGCTACAAAATGCTACTTCCGGCGGGGACATATGCACCGCGTAATTTCTACTTTTCCTTGTTTCTACTGAAATTGGACAAGAATACTGAAGGTTACAAGCAAATTACTGATTTTAGAAATCATTGTCTGTGATAAATTCTGTAACACTGTTAAGGATTACTGATTTTCACTCAAAAAGATGCAAATTACTGATTTTCAGCCATCAAAGTACTGAAAGGCTTTTACAAAAGTTGGCAGCTCTGCTTCCTCAAGGAAAATCCAATATCAAAGTTATTCTACACATTTGTGTGTACTTAATAAATATAAATTTTGAAATTTGTACTTTGTCCAAAAAGGGTTAAAGGTCAATCTTCAAGGTCACTGTTCAAGACCAATAAACGCCATCAAAATGTAAATCAAGGGTCACTCATTTACAATGGCAGGTACATAATGACTGAGTGAGGAGGCAAGGGTGCAATGTACCCCAATCTATTAAAAGTGGAATCGTACTAGCAATTTGCATGAAATATCATGATAACATGAAAAAATGAGAGATAGGACTATTTATTGTTTGCAAGGATATATACACGTATCAAAGCAACAGCCAGAGTATTACAAAAGCTTTTCAGGCTTGCGAGATGTTGCAGTCATACCTATCTGCTTATAGTCAGTGACTGTGGCATGTACAAGGTGTTGTGCAATTGGGCCAGATATGCCGAAAACACTGTCATCTGCATTTCATACTAAAGTGGCCAAGCAACATGGCATAATTTTCATGAAGTTATTTGTGTAGCTGCAGTTATTATGAGCAGAGACCAGTCGTGGCTCTGCTTTGTTGTGTTCTAGGATACCCCAAAGCATAATCAAAGAGGCCAAAGTTTAGATGTTACATATGACTGAAAGAAGGATCACCTCTGCCAGAGGCCAGACGTCATGCATTTGAGATGCTTGCTTAATGACATCATATGAAACAACAGTGTTCCCACAGAAACAGCCAACAGCTGTTGTAGCTATTACTTGTCGTGTAGACTCATGGTTCAGACTTGTGGTTCTCATTAATTTGTAATGTCATGATCCTTGGTACCATTATTTATGTAATTGTTATTGACATTGTTATTATTAGTAATAATTGTTATATTCATATTTTTATAAATATTTTTAATATTAAAGTCATTGTTATTATCACCATCGTTATCAAAATTTGATTTAACTTTCAAATTTAGTTTGCTGTCTGCATCTTGTGATAATCCTGTCACTGCAGTGTGAGCTTGAGAGCTACGTGTACATGTACAATGTAGGTCTTCCAACACTGTTTTAGAAAGATACTAACCCACAAAGCTTTGAATGTTTTCAGTGTCAGGTAATGTTTGTTCAGGGTAAGCTTCCCCCCTTGGGCAGTCATTACTCAAATGTTGCTTTCTTCACCGATTATGCACAGCAAACCTTGTTTCGACATCTGTGGGCTTTGTAACATGGTGGTGTCATGAATGATTTTGACTGTTTGTTTTCCAAGGGTATTATGCTGTTAGAAGATAATCTTGTAAGCACAACAGTGCCCCACCCCCCTAGTGACAGATTACCACTCCCGCGCTCCCACCACAAACTATGCAACTACGTAAACCCTCTGTTCTCCCCCCATGCCAACTTCCATCAAAACGTAAGCATTTGTAACAATTGAGCAAGAAAACATGTGACGTGAAAGTGTTTGTCTCGACATATGAAGGTGGTAGCAAGTACAGTGTATAAACAAGACGTGTGACTCAAACGTGATTCACTTGTTTTGACAAATTTTTGCGAGCCATGTATTTGCTTTTGTTTCTGATCTTCCCCTTGTCCCCTACCTCTTTTGTCATGTGTTCCGAGTATTTGCACACTCACAAGTACCTGGAAAAGGGGGTAAAATAGATCAAAATGCATCCTAGTATACCTTCTTTCAAATAGTGCATATCCCTGTGTGCACTTGACATGGCTTGACATGAGCAAGTGCCAGTTACGTTCAAGATTTGTCAGTGTACACTTTTTAAAAATATGTTTCTTGGCATCTTGGCCTCTGATTTTTATGGTAAAATAGATTATGCCAGGGGGCATTAAAGGATCTATGCCTTACAATGTACATGTATTCAAGCATTCTCATTTCTCTTGTTCACAAAGAAAGTATAACTGCCTTCTCTGTTATGCTTTGATGGGCTATGATTTATGATGAAATAGATTAGGTACGCAAAAGGTGTTATTGGATCGATGCCCTATTTATTCATTCTGCTTTCTTCTGTTCACCAAGAAGTGTAGCTTTGCCTATCAACAGACATCATGCTAGTGTGCATACTACGTTGTATGTCCATATTTGCAAATTGCAGATACAGTGTAGATTTAGAACATTCTGTACTGTAGAATGCTTGTGAGATTGCTCTTTTTAGTCAGAAAAGTTATGGGATATAGAGTATATGGCTGTGCATTTTTGTTGCATTGAGAACCGTATGGTATTTAAGGTCTTGGTCTGACCCGTCGTGGTAAAGGTAGGGCAGGAGGAAACGGGAGAAGGTATTGAACCTTCTGAAAGGAGCCCCCAGTGGAGGAAATGGGTTTGTGGAGCAGGAAACAGTACCACAACCCTCACCTTTTGTATGTGGTCCTTGCTCGACAATTCTTCCTTATGTCGGCTCTGTTTTGTGTTCCTCCCCCGACCGCATCAACCTACATGGTATTTGACAATTCCTCGATGACTTGCATGAATCACACACGTTTTGTACTTTTGTAATTCTGCGGAGAACCATTTGAAGGACTAGAAAACAAAGCACAAAACCACCTTCATTCAACATGAGTATACACGTATCTTTTACCCCGTTGCAGAAAAATGGCAAACATGTCATAGAACCACTCTGGCATTTACCGAGTGCCATCTCCCTAGGAATGAGTTCATTGCATGCTGTCCTGTGTATTTATGTTCTGAAAACACTATACAAAGTCGTTGTCTGTGTGATACGGTTTTCAAGCCCTCTCATTTTCATCAGAATTTACTGTGAAGTAGCCATTAACAGTTAAATAGTCATGTAGCATTGCTTGTCTTGTTATTTCTGCAGTTGCAACTTTGTTTGTGCTTTTGTAAACTGAAATACTTTCTCCTCTTTTTTTTGAGGGGGGGGGGGGGGGGGCTGAGACAAAATTTTCCAGCAATTTTTATTGATTTATCTTTAAGGGATTAGTTTGCAACATCCAGCAGCAACATAAGGGGAAGGCAAGTTACATGACTTTTGTACTGTTTTGTTTGTTTGTTTGTTTTTTGACCAAAAATACTACAGGTTTCACAGAAAGTACTGTTTTTCCCCAAATGTCCTGCTATACATGCCGATTGCAGGAAAGGTCAAGTACTACAGCTGTATTTTCCATCAAGGCTGCAACACTGTATACAAGGTTGGCATCCTGCATAAGTCATGAAGAACACACACACAAAAAAAAAGTGTGCTCAAGAATTTGATTTCTGCTTTCCACAATGTTTATAATTGCCTCCACATTTGATTTTCCATCTCCCCTCTTTGTCCTCAACAGAATGTTTAGCAATGGTGTAGATCACACAATGACCAGGCCGAACGACAAAGGGGAGTATGAAGTGGCCCATGGTATCTCAGCGGAAATATTCTCCTCCATATTGGTGAGTACTTTGTCTGCGATGTACCCATCAGTTGCCAGAGAACAGTTTGCTGTAGTTTGGTGCTGTGCCATTTCATTATGATATTAACTGTTCATTGATGGTATATAAAATGAGTACCTAACTCTATAGATGCCCTGTCATTCAATCCCTTTGTATGTAATTATTTCAGCAGTGAAGGTTCCAAAGTCTCTTCATTTCTAAATTTACTCTAAATCTGAAATGGGCAACAAACTTTAGAAGACACTTTTTGTATAAAATCTCCTTTTAATTTTCAGCAGGTTTTTTTTTTTTTTAATTTAACCAGTTCTTCTCCAACTTCAAATGTGCATAGATATTCAGAGTTGCCAATTTAGTGATGAAATGATGATGATTACTGCTATAAAATTCCCAGGGACTCAATGGATTATTAATTTCATAAGCCAATACTGAGTTATGAAATATATGAGAGCAAAAAAAAAGTCCTTTTATGAGAGTAAGGATGCAATGCCATTTTTATGCCTCCGCCACGAAGTGGTGCCGCAGACATTATGCTTTCGGGTTGTCCGTCAGTCCGTCCGTCCGTCCTTCCATCCGTAATCAATTTTATGGACAGTGTAACTAAAAAAAACCGTTTGAGGTATCGCTATGAAACTTGGCATGTATGTGTATGAGTGGGTGAAGTTGTGCCTATCAACTTTTAGGTGCACATGCTCAAGGTCAAAGGTCAAAAGGTCAAGGTCAACTCCTTAAGATTTCACTATTTCCCCCATATCCATGCAATGCCTGAAGGTAATTTCTTGAAACTTTGTGTATATATGTACTACCAAATCAAGATTTTCCGGAGAGAGTTTCGGGTCATGAGGTTAAAGGTCAAGGGTCAAAGGTCAAGTCAAAATGTTGAAATTTCATGTTTTTCTCCATATCTCGCAAATGGTTCAAGGTATCTTTGTGGAACTTAGTACAATATTATATACATGTACTGACTGGCAGTGATTATCTAGGGAATTTTGGGGTCATGGGTCAAAGGTCAGGGGTCAAAGGTCAAGGTTAACTCCTCAAAATGTCACTACTTCCCTCATATTAATGTAATGCTTGTAGGATTTTTCTTGAAACTTGATATATACATGTATTACCTGATAGATATTCTGTGGGAAGTTTCTTGCCAGAAGGTCAAAGGTCAAGTGAAAGTGCTCAATTTCACCTCCATATCTTGAAAGTAACTCAAGGTATCATAATTAAACTTATTACATATTTATGCATGTTCTACCTAACAGTGATTCTCTTTGGAACTTTAAGGTCAAAGATCAAAGGTCAAAGTCCAGGTTTAAATACTAGTATTTTACCATTTACAATACTGAAATAACACTTTTCTCTATACGTTGAAGATTACTCAATGCATAAACTTATAAAAGGGTCAAAAGTCAAGTAAAAATCCTCAAATCCCCAAATACCTGCACTCTGACAATTTAGTCATTCATCCAATCAAACCTAGTTCAAGGAAAGTGAACATTCAGCACATTTGTGACAAATCTGTCATTCTGATATTTTGCCAATTATGTGAAACTGTCATTGCACAATGTCAAGACATTGTATTACAGACCTATTAGGAGATCCATGCATTATGGCGGAGGCATACCAGTCGCCGTAGCAACATTTCTAGTTTAACTGCATTGAATGAGGGGATTTGTATTGAATTCCAATTTTCTGCATAGCATAGGACTTATTTTACACTGTCAGAATCACGAATAGACCAAGTGACTCTAAATAATGTCATAAACAAAGCCTGCTGTTTGATTTCAACAATAACAATAAAGCACACCCTGAAAAAAACAACAACAACACTTTTTTCAACTCAGCAATTCACTTCTTTTTCTTTTTCTCCTGAGTCACATAAAAGTTCTGTCTACTTTCAAACTCTTGATAGAGTCAAGGATATTTGCGCCTTGCGACCAAATTGCCTGAAAACCACAAGTTGCTGGTGTGTCAAATGAGTTAATCATGTTTGTCCTACGCAGAGTTTTCTGTATTAGAAGGGGCCAAGTGACGGATGCTGCCCTCGCTTGTTTGCTCCTGTGCAGAGCCCGGTGGCACGTCTCTCAGGCTCAGTGCCGTTGCCTGAAGCCCCTTCACTCTTCTAAGTCATGTCCACATATCTGATTTGTTTGGTGGCAAGCCTTTTGATTTCACTGACTTTTCATCTCACCAGGAATTCTACAAAGTTGGCTGCATCCGTTGTCCCCCGAGTGTGTCCATACAGGACTTGAGAGAGGCCTGCGACTATCTTCTCATCCCCTTTACGGAACAGACCATCAAGTGCAAAAACTTGAGTGAGTGCAAGTCAGTAGACTTTACGAGAGGAAGGGGAAGCTTGAACTTTATGAGAGAGTACGATGTTGGTATCGATTAACAGGTCCAGAGACTAGACTTTGTCTCAGATATAACATTTTGAGGATTCTCTCACTTTTTTGAGGAGCAATCATAAATTCAGAAAATGAATGCTCTTTATAGATGAAAAGATATCTGCAAGAAAATGATTTGGAATGGAATTTCTTTGTACATTGGATATTACAACAGATACACATAAAACACATTACAAGTACACCTGAAGACCTATTATCACAAGATGCAGCTGAAACTGAAACAGAAACATATCTCAACACTCAATATCACATACACTAGTACACCAGAACTCTCTTGCCCAACAAACTTACATTCCACACGATTTCTCAAATGTAATTGCACCAAAAAACAAAAAAACAAAACAAAACAAAATAAAAAAAGAGAGTATGCTTCATCAAGTCTTTAGGAAAGGAGATGGAAGTGGGGATGTAAAGCTGTCTCCAGTGTAAATAAATTTTCTTTCTTTTTTCTGTCTTACCACAAAGGATGCCTGTTACACGAAATCTCCAACGATGGGGCACGGCAGGAGTTCGAGAAGCATCTAGAGTCCATGCTGCTCCCCCAGATGGTGGGATGTGCCCAGGTAAGCAGTAGGAGGGGACAGGATGTGCCAGTCTGGAAGATGGGGGTGGGGGGGGGGGGGATGGGGCGAGGAGGGAATGGGATTGATTAGGAGCAAAGTTGACAAATCAGCTCAAACAGCCTGAGGCAGTGTGGCTTTCCTCTAAGTGATTTATTGAGATTGTAGAGAAAATGGACAGTTTAAGCACACAGAGGGGAGCGGATGTGAGACAAGTTTGATATACCAGAGAGAGAGAGGGGGGGGGGGGGGGGGGGGTGGGGGGTGAGGATAGGAGGGGTGGAATTGGGGAGGAAGGGAATGGGGGGTTAATGGGAGCAGAAACTTTGTAGCCTCAATGTCTGTAAATGCGTGATATTGGCTTCAACACTCTTAAGCTGCTTCCCTAACCCTGGCTTTGTTGTTTAGTGTTGTTTGTTCACAAAATCAAAGAGCATAGATACACTTCAACGTGTAATAGGTTTTGTGTTTAGTCACATGTTATTTAATACATCGTAGACTGCTCTCATGAAAACAAGGGGATTACACTGCTTCCAAGGCCACGTGGTGGGTAAGGAAGATGGGGGGGGGGGGGGTCGTGGAGATGATCGAATTTGATGTAAATGTTTATGTCAGCAGGCATGAGCAAATAAAATGTTATGGGATTTCTGCACTCCACTACAGTGTCCACTGCATGCGCTTTTTGCCATTTTGTTATTCATATGTAATTACTCAATGTGATCAGAGAATGATGTTCGCAACTTACTGAAGAGCACAGTCAATGCACAATGCTGTGAAAGACATGCAACAATCGCCATATTTATGTTTGATGCGCAGAAAGGGGAGCGGGAGTGCCACATCGTGATCCTCCTGGAGGATGACGTAGTGGAGTGGGATCCCGAGTACCCGCCTGCCATGGGGGAGGAGAACTTCCAGGTCATCTACAGCACCTCCCTCTACCGCTTCTTCAAGTACATCGAGAACCGCGACGTCGCCAAGTCGGTGCTCAAGGACAGGGGTCTGAAGAAAATCCGACTGGGAATAGAAGGTAAATGTGGTGACTTGTTCATCAATACTATTTTTGTTGTTGATAATAGTAATGATATTATTGATAAATTATCATTATTAACAAGTAACTGCAGCAATTATTATTATTGTTATTATTCTTGTTATTAATATTATTATTGTTATCATCATCATCACCATCAGTATTGTCATCATCATCCTTGTTATTGTTATCATTGAGATAATGTATGATGAAGCACAAATACTTGGTAGGAAAAACAAAAGACAGCAGGCTTGAAAATTTTTGAGTTCTGAGAAACATGGTGTCTGTTTACCAATAAGTAAAAGAATGTATATATGCTATTATATATATATATATATATAACGGCCACACTAGAATGTATAGAATATTCAAGGTCACTACTTTGAGTTCACCAAAGTCTTCATGGGGTGGGGGTGGGGGGGGGGATGTGCAATGTGATAACTGTAAAAATATAGAGCTTGGTGTATGCCTTTACTTAGAGAATCATCGTACACACCTGACTTTACATGATGAATTCTCTTCTGTTTTCAGTGTATCATATGTACAGTGTGCTTTTATTCATGACAGCATATAACCAACTAGAAGCACGCATCCTTAAAAATAATCCTGTACTTTTGGTTCATGAGAGCTTTCAACCAACTAGAAGCACCAGGGGAGCTCAGATCTCCATTAGGGCCCCAGGGTCACCAGTGCCACTGCATGACTGCATTCATCCTTTAAAACAATCCCAGATCTAGATCACCTGTTCCTTTCATCACATTGAACCTATCCTTAAAGTTTATCGAAATCTGTTCTTATTATTTTTTATCCTAGTAATAATGCCAACTGACAAAGAAAAAACAAAAACAAAAACAGCAAAAACCAGACACTCAAACATACGCCAGCAAAGACAACCTCTAGGTAGAGGTAATAATCCAGCAGCCCAACTGATTTTCATGTTCATGTTGTTCCTTTGCTGCAGGGTATCCAACTTACATGGAGAAAATCAAGCAGAGACCTGGTGGAAAACCTGAAGGTATTTTTTTATCATTTCAATCATGAATGCGAGACATTGAAGTAATAGTAGAAATCCATACATGTGTACATGTATTTCCACTGAATAATACAGAGAAAGAGAAGAGGAGTTTGATATCTATGAGTTCTTTATGTTTATTTGCCCAATTTCTATATAAAGTGCATTTACCATAACTTGTCAAAATCAAGGTGTACCTTACATTGCCTTTGTTCCTTGACAGGCTTACAAGTTAGTTAAAGATCATAGGTTCAAACACTGAACACTTGACTGGAAATTGTCTTGTTCTTGTATTTGTCGGGCTGGCCGTAGCACTAGTGCTACATTGTATGTAACAGGGCATTATCTCCACTGCTGTGCCTCACCCTGGTAAGTAAACATGAGGGGATGTTATCTTCCATATGTTATTGTATCTCGACCCAGCCCACCAGAGCTGGCAAGCTTGCTTGCTATAGTGCTGACCATTCTTTTGGTACCACGTTTTGCAGGTAATGATTGCTTGGAACAGCTTTGGGGAAAAAGAAAAGCCAACAAAGCCCAAAATGGACATGGATTAATTCTTTTAAAAGGAAAAAAGAAAAGGAAGAGAAACTTGAGCTTTGAAAGAGGTTATCCAGATTATGTATAAGGTTTGATAATGATGGCAGTATAAGTAAATTCAAGTGGTTCAAATCTCATGTAAACTCGTGTGGACTTTGTCTTTCATGAGCAGAAATTCACTAGTTCATAGAAAGTGGTTTTAAGAAACCGATGGCTTTAAGCGATATTGATTAATCATATCACACTTGCCTAAAACCAAGATATCTTTTTTTTGTCTGTTTCACAGTAATCTACAATTATGTCCAGAGGCCTTTCTTGCGGATGTCGTGGGAGAAAGAGGAACAGAAGAGCCGACACGTGGACTTCCAGTGCGTGCGATCGCGCTCCATCCCGAACCTGGCCCTGGCCGGGGGTGCGGAGGCACCCGTCAACCCCGACATTGCCCTCATGGGCCCCCAGCCCGAGGGGCTGCCTATGCTGCTCCAGCATCACATGGGGGAGCCGGAGCCTGAGCAAGAGGCGTAAAATGTTTTGGGGGCTGTGCGGGGAGGGATATCGTCACCGCTGGTAACATGCACGTACTTCCATCAGCGGATGACAGACTTGCCTCATATGGACACTCATAGTAGGTAAATTTGTGCCTGCATCTCACTTGTCCACCAAGGTGATATTTCCAAGGTGCTGGCTCTCTTTTGGGTTTACTGATACCATAAACTTAGACAGCCATGAGGGTGGAATGTGACTCTAAGAAAGAGGGCTCCAATCTCTGCTGTGCGAGCATCCGCGACATCTTTTAAGTGGCTGCCGGAAAATGATTGGCAATGACTTCAACGATACTTGTTCTTCTTGCTGAGGAGGGAATTCCCCTACACCGGCCAGTGATGCTGCCCGATGGATATGCCTCTCTCCTGATGTTTTCCCGCCACAAAGATGAGTCACGGAAACTGGAAGAGACATGGCACGGGTTCATCTCCTCCTCGGAATATCAATCATTCTGTATATGCATTCTGACTATGCTGAAGACCTGTCCAAGTCAAATTTTGGTAACTTTTGGGGTCGCATTTGATGAAGCCTTAATAACGTGTTGCTGTTAACCACACTAAAAGCCTCTCTGTCGGATGTGGACTAACCTTCAGAATTTTCTAACAGCCATTTGCATCTGATCTTTAATATGTGTGGATTCAAAGATGTTAATCATTAAACCAGCATGTTTACATGTCATAGCCTGTTAGTGATAGTTGAAAAACAAGCAAGAAAACACTCATCCATTCATCTATATCTGTGACTGTGTGCTCTACATCTTTGCAAGTTGACAAATGTATGCATTCCAGCAATGTGGAAAAGAGGCAACACTCACCCTTTTTGCGAAGCAGATTTCGGCTGGCATCATCACTTTATTCTCCTTTGTGCACATTATCTTCAGGAGGAAGAATCAGCAGTGTGAAAGTTACACTTTGTCACATCGAGACGACTTTTATGCCAGTGCATGTATTTTTGCTTGTCGGTGCAGGGCTGTGATTGCTGCTAGAATTGTCATGTGTCATATGTACGTTGTGCGGGATTCTTTTCTTGGAAATATCCACAACTGAGCAAGCAAGCACGTGATGAGTTATTCGCATTTGATCAGAGATACGAATCTCGTTTCTGCAATACACGTTTGATATAAAGTGCATTAATTGCTGCAAGGTAGCATAAGCATTTTCAATGGCATGTGTGGCTGTTACAGTGCAGGGTATTTGGATTTTTTTTTCTCTCTTTCTGTCTTTGTTCACATGTTGTCATCTCAAAATAATCTTACAAAAACTCTGAAAAAGTTATTTAAGGGATTCTAATTTTGGTCGAATGCTTCTGCTCCAATGTGCTACTAACTGTTGAGTAGGGATGAGGAGCGTCTATTTAAATGGTGTCATTTCATGTCTACTGTTTTAATCCAAATAGGAATATCTCACGCCACTGTATTCAGTAGTACGAATAACTTTCCATTTGGGAAGAATAAAGCTTTATCAAAATATACTGCAAAACTAATGTATGGCAAGTTATATGGTATGCATTGATATTAATCATATTATACTATCAATATTTTCCCAGATTGCAGCCTTAATTGTAGTCGAGGTAATTAGATACATTATAAAGGAAAATTTGACTTTCAGATATGTAAGCTCATTTAACCAGAAGTAAAGTATCATAATGATTTAAAGCACCCATGCTATCCTCTTTCTGGCAAAGAGCTGTAACCATATATGGTGAAGGGCATTACATGCATGATTACATGCATGAGTATTTACACATTACTGAGTATATAATATATACTGGTATTTCGGATGAAGTGTTACTAGCCCAGGTTATTTCATATAGTATGAAAAAAAAAAGATAGAAAACTTTTGTACATTCACAGCAAGTAAACTTTCGAGATGTTTGAGATATTTATACCAATGCTTTGATTTTTCTCTGCGTTATTCACATCACAAGTGCAGGTTTAGTTTGCAGGGGGAGGGAGTCAGCCTCCAGAATAAGTTAATTTAGAAATTTATTTTAGTGAAGGCAAAGTAAACAATCATTTCAGTGATAATGTCTCGAAATATTTAGATACAATGTTGGCACGAACACACACACACACACACACTAAAATGACCTACTAAGAAAAAAAAAAGTTAAATGCCAATCATTGTTTGTGCAGAAAAGTTTTTTTTTTTTCTGACAGCTGATTTTTTCCTCTCAGGGCTTCAACGTGTAACATTCAGTGGAGTGATTTCTTCAGTGAGATGATCTCATATGATGTGTTGTGATGAATCTTTGGTGCATTTTGCTGCTACTATCCATGTCTTAAGTTAGCTTTTGTCAAGAGTGTTGATGGCATACACTTACATGGAATATATCTACAGTTTCCCTTCTTATGCCTCTGCCACGAAGTGACACTGGAGGCATTATATTTGTCTTTTATTCACTTTCTTTTAAAGGGAGCGTAGCTTTGCTCAAATGTGTCCCACAACACATCCATGAAGTCTTTCAGAGTAAAAGTTCCCAGCTAGGCATATTTAGATCACTTGTATGGCAGCTTTTCCTGGGTACCATTTTGTTTTTTTGTTTTTTTGAGAAGCTTCAGCTTAGACTTTTGTATCCAGAGTTGATATGATTCACGTTAAGTGTAGGCATTGTAGGGATGTTGTAGTTGACCAGAATCAGCTCTGGTTCCTAGGTGAACTACCCTTGTAGCTGCTCATGAAAGAATTTTTTTTTACCCTCTATGAAATCTCACGATCCGTTACTACCAAGGAATACTTTGCACACATGCCTTATGCCCAGATGCCAGAATCAAGGGTCAGCTGCGTTCATTTATCATGCGTCTTCTGAAAATGCGTGCTCTCGGAGAGTTTAAGTCATCATTATAATTGAGAACATTGTCTGATCAGTGCGAGCATCTCTGTCCGTGCACCAGGGTAGTTTTGCTTCATGAAGTCAAAGTCATTATATTACTACTATATTAGATCTAATCCTGCATGTGCTGCTGAATTTTATGCATGCTTAGGTGTGCTTGCATGTTAAGACATGAGACTGGCTTTGATCACTAATCTGCCTTAAAAGTCACCGTGATTGTTTCCCTGCAATTTCAGTCTGTTCATTTTGCAGAATGGTTGAACAGTTTGTGATACAAGTTGTTTCAGTGACTCACTCATTATGGTACTGCATGCCTTCGTCATTTGAGCCGTTCATTGTAGGGTGTAGACAAAGAAGGATGTTCACCTTTGACCTGTGTTGTGTAAGGCCCTATTCTTTAAAGGAAAGTAGGATGCTGTAGTTTACAATGAAGTTGAATACAATATTTCCCAAAGCTTGACCAACTTCCTCCCCAACCCCCCTCTTTTTTTTTAGGGGTATCTTTACTATAATTGTAGTCATCTAACATGCTTCTACCGTAGTGCATTTGATGATTTATCAATTTTAATGCATGTAGAAGTAAATGCTGTTGATGTCAGTACAGCATATGCCCACTTGAGGTGGATTGTTTGCAGAGAAGATGGATGATGTTACATTGGAAGACACCGTGTTACGTGCCGTCATCAGGAAATCAAGTTTGCCAGAGTGTACATTAACACAGGGCTGAGGTTGAAACAAAGCGATATACAATACAGATGCTTAATAGAAATGCATAACACTAAGCGAAACACTAGCGATGATATATATGTTTAGCTTTGACTACGGTCTGTTGCTTCAGACTACACACTTTGTGTCACTTTTTTCTCTTCTTCTGTTTGTTTCTAAAAATGTGATGATGTACAGGGATGAGGGAGTGTTAAAGAGGATTTATAAAAGAGTATTTATACACCTGTAGCATATATTTATGTATCATAGACTGTAGAGGATTAACATTGCATGTTAGTTGGTATGTGCAGCAAAATATTTATGATGTAGTATACACTTTAGCTGCTGTGTGCCCCCACTGTTATCATTTGATATAGCATAGTTCTTGTGGTCTCTTTGTCTTGTTTGAAATGTGTTGCCCGTGAAAACATGTTCATGACAGAGGCGTGTTACCAATTTCGCGAGTGTATTTGCTGTTGTGGTGACCTTGCTTAGTTTGAAAGGTGTGTATTCTTTGAAGCTCGAATATCTAGCTGAAACATATGTGGAGATTGGCCAACACATCTCCAGCTCAGTATTTGGGCATGTGACATTAGAAGTTTCTACCACTGATTATTGCCTCCAAACAGAAGACACTGAATACGATTTCCACAATTATCCTACTAGATTACTGACAGTATCCCTCTGAATTCATTGTGTTATGCAGGCATATTTTTCATACATGAAGCTCATGATATCAATACGCATAGTTGTGGTATATGAAAGGCATAACCAGTATTCAGATGTTACCGAAACTAGACTAAATATGATTCTATGGTTTAGTTTGATTTACCAGATCTGTTGTCCAAGTCCAAGGAACCACATTTCTGTGCTTTGATGCTGTTATTTATTAACTATTTCTTTCTTCTTCTTTTTTTTTTTTTTTGTTGCTTGAATTGTTACTTTCTATTTCCAGTGTTTCATATAAAGATACATAGCCATTTTGGCAATATATTTTTTTTTTATTTTTCTCATATATTTGTACCTAAACCTATAAAGGTAACACAATATAGATTTAAGATATAAATTCAAATTGGTACATAATTGGATATTTTTAAATTTCATAAATTCAACCTGTTCTGTCCTCTTTTTTTTTTTTTTTTTTTTTGCTAACATGGAATATGCAATCAAATTCAAATTAAGAGTTGCCAATTTAGTGAGGGAAGAATGATTAAATGTGAGGCAGAATGAGTCAAGGACATGATGAGTTTAACTGGTATACAATGTAGTAGTTTTCTAGCATAGGATGGGAGTTCGCTTGCCAGTTTGTGCTTCTGCATGACCTCAGTTTAACCCCAATGTTCACGATTGTGCTTTGCCTGCCATCCTGAAATTCTGAGCTCTTGTTGTGTCTTGTTTTGCTTTTTTAATTTTGCCAACAAGCAACTATAATGGCTTTTCAAATATGTGTCCCTGATTTCTCAAATTGGCTTGAGCTGAAGTGAAAATTTGTGTGTGTGTGGAGGAATTAATGTTTTGCTTGTAAATATTTGCTGTTTATTTGAGCGTACATTGGTTGACACTAGCTGCACGTTGTGCAGCCGCAATGTCGTTTTTAGACTATATACCGGTATGCCACTATTTGCCTCACTAACTTTTAAGCATTTTTCGTGTCTACACTTTGTGGAGAAGTCTTTGTGTGTTCAGGAGAGTTTCACTGCAAAAGATCCAATGGCTGATGCAGAAAATTAGCAATTTATGACTCGTATCTATTGAGAGCATTTCATGTAGGCTGTCGTATGCTTAGCAGAACCATGCACATGAAGTGCAAGTTGTTACCTTTATATTTTGGGCGTCCTGAATGAATGAATGAGCCAGTCACAGGTCCAGTATCTACCCAGTACAGGACCCACCTAATTCTGCCAGCAACTCTCCGTTTCGCTCTGCCTAGTGTTGGTCTGTGCTTTGAACTACACGTCAGAACTGCTTTATATCAAATGTTGTATTGACCTTCGACCCCTGAAGTGTGTATTCATAGTTGTCTGTAGTATGGCAGCAGAGGTTGATCGCAAGCAATGTTGTCAGGAAATCATTTTCTTCAAGATGATGTCATATGAACAATGAGACTAATTGACTGTGTGCACAAGGAACATATATCGGTACTGTAGGGAGCTTTATTCTACAATGTATCAAAGTATCAACAGCTCATTAGATTTACACTACATGTGCATTTAGCATGATGGCATACAATGCACAATTCATAGTACACCACTTTGTGATATTGGTGATGGATTACATTTTGCCACTTTCCTTTGTTCAAATTGCTAGAGGAGAATCCAAAAGTGACCGCTGGCTACTTCAATGAATGACCTGGGTGGTGCAGCATAAGTATAGGCAATAAAATGATTAGGATTAGAGGTGCCCATAGTCCTGCCTTAAAGCTGTACTCGGTTGCCGTTGGTCAGAGCCAAATGGCCATTTATTCACCTGCAGCAGACCAGTTGATCGCTGCGGGGGTTAGATAAAGGGAGACCCAGGTTGAGTATGAGGCATCTGTTCAGAATTATCATTGTCTGTCATCATCATGCGACATCTTTTCTTCTCAATTTTTTTTTTCCAGTCATAATAAAATGTTTAGCTGTATTAGATTGATACAGTTGACACCAATGAAAGCCCATAAATACACTTTTCCACCATTCATTGCATGTTGAGTTTAATTTTCATTGAATAATTAGCTCAAAATTTCTTTCTGAGGAAGGAAAATGGAGAAACACAGGTCATTTTTTTTTTCAATGAATTAGAACAGTGGAATGTGTTTGCTTTGTCTTAGTGATCAGAAGTTGTTATTTTAGTGATTGATGCTATTCTGCTGTGAACACGGGCTCTTGCTTGTTTTGGTAGTGTAAAGGTGTACATCTCCATAGTTTGTACAATGGCTGGAAGTGGTACAGTGGTAGATTATAGTGATAGTTAACTGCTGTCATACAATTCATGTGTGGATTGTCTAATAATGCACAACATTGCAGATGAACGATGAACTGACATCTCAGCTTGAAATGCATTTTTTTTTCTTCCAGATGAATTTTTTTCCTTTGATCGACTTTAGCACCTGAAGTATTTTTTCAGGTCATCTATGATTTTGTTCCACTTTTTTCATTCATGTGTTATACCTGTGAGTGTTTGTGCCAGTAGAGAGATGTTGTACATTTTACTTATATCTCTCTCGTGATATTGAATATGTTTCCGATGCCATTTGAGTATGAGCATCAATTGAATATCTGATTTTTGTCACTGTTTTGTACAAAACATAAATGTACAAATTTTGTCAATGTGTTACTCTGACTCATAGTTGCTGCCGGAAGCTGATGAAACAGACGTATACACACATCAAAATGTACACTCTTATTTACAAAGTCAGGGCTTGACATTCATTGCTTGTCTGTTCAGGTCCATGGCAAGGTCAAGATAGAAAAAACAGAAGAGTCGTGGGGATTATAAGACACTGCCCTGTTGCACCCCGAAAGACTCTATGGTGGGTGGTACCTTCCAAGCACCACACCCGATGCTCACTTTGCATTACGAGTCTAAAATTTCCATCCGCTCTTCACAAGATGCACAAAGATCTTCCTAAAGTGTGAGTCATGCACAGCATATGAACATGACACGAGATGGGCTCTTCTGGTCATTAATAATTTCCTGATAATGTATATTGTTGTATTGTTGCTGTAAAAGTTATTTTGTTCTGATTATATAAATAATGGCATCTAGCTTGTGTAGGATACTGGTGTCGGTGTGATATTTTGGTGCTGTCAAACACTGACATTGGAAAATAGTTCTGAATTTTCATGTATCAGGGTTCTGAGACTCCCTAGGCCCTCCCCTTGGGATTATTAACCCCAATAATAATAGTGTTAACTCAGCTCAGGCGATAGTTACAGTAGGGGGTGGGGGAAGGGGGAAGGGAATTGCCAAGATGGATGAAATTAATAACATGAATCCCACTCGGAATCTTGGGCAGTGTCAAAGGCAGACTGATCAACATGAACTGGTAAAGAACAAGAACTTGGCTCAAGGGAATTTTACTGTCATACCTATTGCATTCACCTTTGCTTGACCGTACTATATTGATTTTGTTACACTATGGAGTGTATTGATCATTCTCAGTTAGCCTGATTTTCAGACAGTGAACAAAATGTCATATCCAGATATTTTTGTCTGCAGCAAAAAGTAAGAATTAAATGAAGGTGAAATAACAAAAATTATTACAAGATTTGCATACACTTTTAAAGTATGGGATCATTTTTGTGTTAAAAAAAAGAAGAAGTTGTTCAGTTCACTGCACTCGCGTGGATTTTGTTAGATGTGTTCATGTTCTGACATGCTTCAAGCAACTCCTCAGTGTCCGAAAGTCAGTCTAAGTATGTTTGTTTGTTTGTATGTTTGTCTTTAAGGGATACACCTTTATTCATTCATGATGTATCATGGTTCATGTTTCCTGAATGTGTATTTCAAAGAGGCCTTGGATTATAATAAATGTTGCTTTCATTTGCATATTATGCGTTCTCTGTTCGTCTTTGAGGTGGGAAGATATGTGGTATGACTCTAGATTCAGCAGTAAGGATAGAATTACAATATTTTTCACAAACAAATCATTTTGATTAAGATGTAACTCGGTACATTGAAACTTGAGATGGCAAAGGATATACTTAACTGTTAGATCGGCAAATCTGGATTCATGTTCATTCATCTAGAGATTAATCCAACAAGCAAAGTAGTGTAAGGTTCATCTAAATGGATACAAAATGAGATTGTTGAATATAGAATTTTCAGATGTTTGAAGAAGAACAGTGGTATTTGTCATAACGACAAATGTAGAGTTGATGAAGTAATGATGTCATCACTATCACATCACAGCTCTGTCAGTGGTACATATACAAAAATATCAACCATAAAAGCATAATTATTTCTGGTCAATAACATAGGGTTCCTGTTACCCTTTCCTAAAAATCCATGTAGCAAAATGATCACTACCCAACAATAATTTCATTTTATTTTTTTTTCTTACTTCAAAGTATGAAAGTGAAAATTTATTTGCAAGTTGATACATCACTCAACAAAATCCCTATGTTGAATTTTGATAAAACTGTTAATATACACCCCCTCCCCTCTCTCTCTCTCTCTCTCTTTAAAGACAAAGCTAAACATGGAATAGAATTTCACAGAAAAAAAATAAACAGAGGCTTGGGCTGTTACACTGGGAAGGTGATCAGAAATTCACAAAGGGTTAGCTACTGGCGTAAGACCTAAGGCACCTGGAATGTACATTATGTCTCGTTGCACATACAAATACATATATTATAATATTATTCTGTATATATATATATATATATATATATATATATCTTTCAAAAAGAAGACTTACATTCGTTAACAAATACATGTACGCGTGTGTGAGTTGTAAATTCTGTACACGTTCTACACATTTTAAATACAGTATCATCACTGTGGTACAATGTCTACATTTTATGTTAAGAGAAAGTGTATGTGTATTTATAGCTACATTGACTTCACATGCTCAAATCTGAATCATGTGAAAAGAACAATTCTGAAAACTACTGGATTGTTCTGCGTTATTTAAACAACCGCATTGAAGTCAACTTCACTTTTCTGATGACACAGCATTGTAATTACTGTCCACGTCAGTGGTAAGGACACAAATGAAATCAGTTTTCTATGTGAAATCACGCTCAGCACTGTCTTAATACCCCATATTCATAAAGACAAACAATGTAACACGGACATCAACTTGGCAAGTAAAAGTGCGGCTTTAATAAATTATGAAAAAGTGGTGTCTATAATGATATATACATGAGAATAATAAAGATTGTCAACATCACAGTTTGTTATGTGTGAAACTGCACCAACACAGATACTAGGTATGTTGCATTCATGATACTTCCACATGTTATGCAAGTGACTATTATACCTTACAGAAAAACTTCTTAAGGTGCTCTCAAGAATTATGCGTGAAATTGAGGCATGCATGATAAGATGCTACGCACTGACCCACTGGCATTTTTATCTCACCTGAGCCAAAGGCTCAAGTGAGCTATTGCGAACGCTCTTCGTCCGGCATCGTTCGTGCGTCGTCCGTCGTGCTTAAACTTTTTGCATTTTCATCTTCTTCTTGAGAACCCCAAGACCGATTTTCACCAAACTTGGCAGGTAGCATCCCTAGGGTGATAGGATCTCAATTTGTTCAAATGGGTACCATGGCCCACCTGGGGGGCCCCAGGGGGCCCCAAACCCCCTAAAATTAAGGAATCTATAAAAATCTTCTTTTCTAGAGCCAGAAGGGAAAGGGCTTAGTTAATACTATGAGTTAGTACATTAATGACTGTAGTTTCAAATTTGTTCATGGGGGAATCAGGGGTGCCCCCCTTGGGACCCAGGGGAGGGGGGTTGGGAGGGGTCCTAATGGGGCCTAAACTGTACATTTTCATCTTCACTTTGAGATCCCCATGTCTGATTTTCACCAAACTTGGTAGGTAGCATCCCTAGGGGGATAGGATCTCAACTTCATCAGATGGGCACCACGGCCCACCTGGGGGTCCCCCAGGGGGCCCAAACCCCCTAAAATTAAGGAATCTTTAAAAATCTTCTTTTCTAGAGCCAGAAGGGACAGGGCTTAGTTAATGCTATGAGTTAGTACATTAATGACTGTAGTTTCAAATTTGTTCATGGGGGAATCAGGGATGCCCCCCTTGGGACCCAGGGGAGGGGGGTTGGGAGGGGTCCTAAAGGGGCCTAAACTGTACATTTTCATCTTCACTTTGAGATCCCCATGTCTGATTTTCACCAAACTTGGTAGGTAGCATCCCTAGGGGGATAGGATCTCAACTTGTTCAAATGGGCACCATGGCCCACCTGGGGGTCCCCCAGGGGGCTCAAACCCCCTAAAATTAAGGAATCTTTAAAAATCTTCTCTAGAACCAGAAGTGATAGGGCTTAGATAATACTATGAGTTAGTACATTGATGACTATAGTTTCAAGTTTGTTCATTGGATTGGCGGAATCAGGGGTGCCCCCCCCCCCCCCATCCCCTTTGGGACCCAGGAGAGGGGATGGGGATTGGTCCTAATGGGACCTGAATTGTACATGTTCGTCTTCTTTTTGAAAACCTCATAATGAATTTAGACCAAACTTAGCAGGTAGCATCCCTAGGGGGATAGAATCTCAATTCCTTCAAATGGGCACCATGTCCCTCTTGGGGGCTCCCTAGGGGGCCCACCCCCCCCCCCACACACACACACATTAAGGAATATTTAGAATCTTCTACTCTAGAACCAGAAATGATAAAACAAAGTTAATACCAGGAGTTTGTACATTGATGACTTTAGTTCCAAGTTTGTTCATTGCAGATCCAGGGCTGCCTGCCCCCCCCCCCCATCCCCTCCCCTCCACCCTGGAGTTGGGGGGGGGGGGGTCCATGTATGCAGACCTAAGTTTCCAATGTTCTCAGGTAAGAGTGTGCAAGAATGCATGGAAGGTGAAATTGCGATACTCAGGTGAGCGCGTGACCCCCGGGTCTCTTGTTATCATTATACACAGAATACACAAGTAGTAAATTCCAGCTGGAAGACCAGCTAGTGAAGCTGAATATGGGCCATCCAGTCATCTTCTCAGATGGAAGTGAAATAAACAAACGAACAAAAGCTTATTTGTACAACACTGCAAAACAGGCCCTACATGGTGCATTACCGCTCATATTTTGTGTTTCATTTTTCTTACATCCCCGGAAGTTACTCCGTAGATAAATACGTTATAAAGGGATGCGCTGCTTTCCTAATTGCACATAATCTTCAGAACATCAAAATATTTCAGTTGGTGTGCTGTTCGCCGTTTGACTATCTGATTATAGTAATGCAGTTCACACGTCGTTCCATCGAAGGGATGTTCCCTCTTGTCATTTCTGAGGTGTATAATCATGAGTTTACATCATCATGAGTTTGTGGATAAGTATTGCACAACTTTGAATAATGTATTTATGTTAACGAAGAAACTACAAGCTGTGCACGTGCTTTGTTCTGCGATGTAATCCATGTATTTGTTTGCCATGCAGAATCAAACTGCGTAAGTCCAATCTGACTATAAAATCAGAGAAAATACTTGATTTAAATTTAGGCTGAGTAATTTGTAGAGGTACATTGTACTTCAAAAGTAAACATACTTGTTTATAATTTTTTTTTCAGCGCCTTCCCATTACGTTATGCTGATCCCAGTGTGTTCCATATTGAAATAAACTTATTCTATACGGAATACTTAACCAAGTCGGCCGTTAATTGGAACTCAGTATTAACCCGCTTATGCAAGCTACGTGTAGGCACAATTGTCTAAATCACTTTTCTATCTACACTGTATTAAATTGTCCAGGAAAATGCTATCCGAATGCGATGAAAACAGAGAGGCAGACTGATCGACGACAGTGACATGTGCCATTAGTGAGTATTCTTAACATTTTGCACGTGAGTTGAAAATAAATTAATCTATACAATTGAGATGGCGATTACAAACTAGATGATTCAACTATATAAAGTATTGTCATCTGGCGTTGTCAGTCAAATGCGGAAGGTGAAAAAGGTGTGTTTTTCTCATTTTGTTTAGGAGAAGTCATTCTCTTCAATGGTGTTTTCTGCCTTGTCAACAAGCATTCTATTCTCGATCTCTACAAACCATGCTTATCTACCCTTCTAGTCGTGCTGACGAGAAATCAAAAACAGAAGTTTCCCTACACATTGTGTCCCTTTCATTTAATGAAATCTACTCTCCTCAAAGCCATCATACAACTCGGTAAGGTGCAATGTTTCATGAGGAAGGTGCCCTCCATGGTTCATATCGCATATTGTACTTGATTTTTTTACCATAGATTTCTTCGACATTATGCTATTTTAGTCATGAACGCACAGACGAACTTAACTCTCCTTTATTTGTCTCTTTTTCTGCTCCCTTTCGGATTCCACTCTAGTGGAAGTTATCTTCTTCTAATGCATCGTCCATCTCATCAAGATACATTCCGTTCTTAATCTCTAGCTCCAGTTTGCGCTTCTTAAGGCGGAGGATCTCCTTGTTCAGGCGGAAGTTCTCCATCTTCGCTAGATGCTCGCGCCGTTTGATCTGCATGATTTGCTGGATGGGAGGGAGGGAGGGGGAAACGGAAAACCATTACACAAACCAGAATTTTAATTCAAATTTGGCAATCTTTTAAGAACTTCAGAAATACCATTGTGGTGACCTCTTCGCGTCTCAAGCGATAGACGAGGAGCACCATTATATCAACCACTAACACTCAAATTTTGCTCCGCAGGAGTGGAGTGATGCTTCAGGTATATTCTCGTCATTATCTCTCACACATTTTACTGTTACTTTGGCAGTGACAGACGACATGTCAAAACCATAATGAATTATGACTACCTTTTTGTTGGGTAGGCTTCTGGCGGTGTTTTTTCCCAAATTCATCAGAAAGTGGTTGAGCCTTTGATGCCGAAAGTAGAAATGATATTTTTAGAATATAAGAGCATGCAAAAAAAAAAATGATTTCTAAACAACAAGCATTACGTCGTTGACAGATTGTACCATTGCCATGGACAGCGTTTTCACCAACCTGCGTTATTCATTTAAACGGTTAGAAATATGCAATTGTAAAGCAAGAGCCCCGGCCATATATCACACAAGACTTGGCAAAACCTTTGGTGTCATGTTATAAAATAGATTAATAAAATACCGTTCCTCCTACTCACTTTCCTCTTCATTAGTATAGATGCCATCTTCGTGTCGTGCTCTTTCTTGGCCATTTCAATCATCTGAGAATGGTATTCCACGCAGCCGTGCAGTCTGCAGTCACACGCTCCATTCCCATTTCCCTGCGTTCCTTCCGGGGCATCCAGAAGCACCACTGGCGGCTGGTCCGTAAACGTGTCAACCTCCGACATGGCAACATCGCCGATCTCTTCCGGAGATACCCGACCAGGGTCTTCGTGGGGATTCGGCTGGAAGCTGGTGGCGAAATCATTCTGCTCTGCTGTAGTTTTTCTACTTGTTAGTCGCCGGCGGCGCTGTCCGACGAGAATGTGGTTGTGTAGATTATTCTGCAGGACGGGTCCCACCGTTGACGCCTGCTGGTATGGCTCTGTTGCCCCTGACAACGACTCATCGTTCGGGTCCGTTTGCTGATCAACCTCCACCAGTTCTTGCCATTCGTTATCATTTTCCTATCAACCAAAAGTCAAACTAGGTGACTTAGAAACACAAGGGATGCAACTTTCCAAACTAACGATTCCGATAATGGACTATATACAGTACATGTATATATTGCACGATGTGTTGCACCTGACCATGTACCAGCCACGATTGTGATTCTTGCAATCATAATGTGAAAATTTGCCCACAGAATAATCAATATCAAAAGAGCCTTTTGTTTAGAGGAGGTGTAAATTGGCTTATCTCAAGCAGTTTATCAGCACTATTTTGCTTACAGTATACCACCTTTCATTTTTGCGTCTTACCTGCTCAACAGCTGCTTCTTCTTTTATAGTGTGGCCATCCGCGACATCACCTACATTCTTTCAAAATAATGAAGAAAATAAGTTAACATCTCTTAACTCAGTGACATCATGACGGATTACATTGTCTCTCATATCTACACCCAATACTGTAGTACATGTATCGTCAGAGAATGTGTTCGCTCAGTCACATAACGATTTTAATTGTTTTTAGGAGTTATGATGAGTTCGGACAAACAGGGGAAATATAAACACCATGTAAACAACTTGTTTGGGTGACGCGATTTACCATCAGGATATTATTTTTTGTTTCATAATGTTATGTCATGTTTTTGTGTTTATTTTCTTAGGGTGGGGGGGGGGGGAGTGGGGAGGGAAGTATTTTGGGATCAAACGTACAAAATGATTTAGATCGGAGTACCCGACGTTTATTCCTCAAGCAACCTCAGTGTAATGGGAAGGTAGAACACATACGTGATGGTGGCCGGCGTACTTCTTTGCCAATTATTTCACATTTTCGTCGATATCCAACTTATATCGTGTCAGCAAAGCGTTATTTCACATATTTCTTATGCACAGGTGTCCACTGCAGAGAAAACAAAATCGACAGTTTTTGCAGGCGTATGGAAACTAAGTGTTACATTAAAGTCCACTCCATGACGGAGTTAATATTACGTAGAGTAAACTCATGCACACCAAAAACTTCAAATGAGATACAGTTTACTAGTAATCAAAACTTTAACATAAAAGAAAAAGATAAAATATGCTGAAGGGTCACATGTTTAACAGTTATAGTATAATAGTATAGTATAATATCGGTATAACATAGCAGCCGCAATCGTCGCAGCAGAAGGTATTTTTTCCTCCGTGAGTTCTCTATTCTCTTGCGTGTACAAACTTTTCTCATAATTTTTTTTTCCATATGAATTTCAGAAGACACAATACAAAATGTATCGTTCACAGTAGATTTCTCTGGTATTGCAACGATTGTGAAACAACGACTTTAGAAAAGGAATGCTGGCCATAAGAATACTGAAATTTGGGAATTAGTATATTCATAAAGTTTTCATGTACGATCCAGTGGGAGCGTGGTATAAAAGCATGATACCATTTGCTTTATTACGTGACATATGGCGTGATTCGGAGTAAAACGGATTTTTTTTTTTTTTTTTTTGGGGGGGGGAGGAGTCAAAATGAATCACATTTTAACTGTTCTTTTATTTGGCTTTCAGCTAGTTCCATATGAGTTTTTCTTTAGTCTGATCAGTGACAATCAAATGATTTTAATTTGCATCTTACCTCTTCCGCAACCACTTCGCTCTTTATCAAAAAGTCATCTGAAATACCGCTCGAACCCTACAAGGAAAGAGACAGCATTAAGAGACTTTCTGGCATAAACACAAACACATACACACACATACACACACACGCGCGCATACATTTATCATATCTATATGTATACATATAATAGAGAGAGTGTGTGATTCAACGAAAATGAAAATACTATACGGTGGTATTACTGATATTACGTCAAATGTTTTCATCAGATTCCATGTATGTGATCAACTACAGGTTGTTTTATTTTTATTAAAGGCTTATTTTGTTTTGTTTTGTTCGCCTTCAGTGCAGGCGGCGCTGTGACTTGCAAGGAGATCAAAGCACAAAGTATTTACATTCAAAATTCTTAACAATTTGTTTTCTTTTTAATCTTAATTTACACTACACTCAGAGCACGTTAGATGACAATGGCTCGAAGAATTACTGTAAGCGACATACATAAGCTGTTAACTTGGTAAAGTAATAGGAACTATGTTCACATAAAGTAGTATTATGAAAAGTTTGATTGTAAAATGAGTTAACTCCCTAAACCATTCTTGTAAACTTGAGATATTTACGAGTAAACCTCATAATTATAACAAAGAAAACAAAATGTAAATATGGGACATTTTTCATGAGTGAAACAACGTTCCTTATTATGCAATAAGTGAGGAATCATTGGAAAGGGTTTCTTGTTTGTTTGTTGTTGTTTTTGTTTTGCTTTATCTGATAATGAACAGAAATGGCGCTTAATTCGTTCTGCTATGAAACTCTTCATAGTAATCCTGTACATCTCTGCCAGAATGTTACAATGTACCTGTACTATAATTCTTTTAAAAATTAAGTGGGCTCTTATATCAATTGCTACCGAGATAATGTTGCTTATAATGTTTCCCTCCTAACTAAAAATAAGAGAGAGAGAGAGAGAGATAAACAAATCCTACCTGGACAGCTATGACGTCATCATTGGTCACGCTGCTGATCGCTTCAGGTTTAACTGCAGAGGGCGCCTTCCTAGGCACAGTTTTCTTGCGTCGCTTCGTCGCTGCAGCTGCTGCAGCACCGGCACGCTCGGCGTCGACGGTGGAACACATCTCTTGTGCCGCTCCATAATGTGTCTGAGGATTCGGAACAGTAGCGACGGAGAACTTGCTCTCATGTTGACCAGGTATCAATTGTTCGTCGGGAATGAGAATGGGAGCTGGACTGTTCAGCTCGACGCTGTTCTGAGTAAAGTTATGTGTGGACATGGCGGAGGAGGTTTGGGGTCTCATTGTATTATGCATCTGCGAGGTCGAATCACCTGAGTTGACCTGAGTTGATGGTGCCATGCTGTAAGTTCGCGCAATCTGCAGCTGACTCGTTCTAGCTTTCTCTAAGCGGACTACTGCCCTAGGAGCCAAATTCGTCGTCGGGAGCCCCCTCGATGAGCAAGCTGACGGTATGGCCCTGGCGGCTGACGGCGCGGCCCTGGCGGTTGACGACGCGGCCCTGGCGGCAGTCAGAGCCTTGGCGACAGTGAGATGTCCGTAACCAGGCCTCGGCACCATTTGCCGCGGTTTCGGGCTATCGTCGGAAACGTCCATACCTATCATCATGTTCATCTTGCGCAGTAACGGGTCCTGGATCTGACTCCCGGGAACGCGATATTTCGCTGCGTTCAGGCGAAACTCTCGCTTGGATCTCGCCTTCAAATTCTTCCAGAGCAGCCGGAGCTGCTTCTCGGACCGTTCGCTGACTCCCTGCTGCCGGTTGTACTCCGTGTGGATGACTCGCCAGATTCGCGTCCTCCGAAAGAACGACAGCGTGTCGTTCTCCTCTATCAATTCTTTTCCGTGCTCGCTGATCAGGTCGAGGAGTAAGAGCTTCTCATAGAAACTGAAATTATGCCCCTTGGGCTCCAGCGGTAGACTTCTTAAGCGTTTCATTTTCTCACCGCCATACAAACTCCCCTGCAAACAACACAGAAAATAATATGAGTTCAATAATACATGTCAAAGGTTAAAGTACATCACAATAGAAACATGCAAACACTTACAGGACCCACACGATAAATGACTGGCTAAAAAGTTTGCTATAGGCTCTGTCGTATAATTATACAGTGCGTATAAAAAAAAAAGGCAATCCAACTTTGGAGGGTTGCCAATTCCTACTGTCAGCTATGGAGAGCACAATGTTGGTTGTAAGGAAAGGGGAACTCTTTCTTTTTCCACTGGTACCAAATATTATAAAATATATCTCGCATGACTGAGCATATATTTATGAACTTTGAAGACAACAATGTCAAACTGCACTATTTCCAAGTTTGAGTGTCGCATGAAGTAACAATGTCTCATTAATGGATGAGATCTGTCAGTGAAAGCGTGAAGCTACCGTGAAAGTGGCTAAATATTAAACAGGCAAGCCTTTACGAATGCAGGTTTGATTTTTTAAAAAGGAATTTGTATTGAGGGTTTCTTCTAACATTATGATCTATAACCTCTAACATGGCCACCTGTCCGATAATTTGGTCACTCCCACAAAGGCCAACCCACACAGTTCATTTTTCTGTGTTCATATTCAACACATATAGCTCGCACCGACAAACTATATGGTTTGAACACGAAGCTAGAGAAAAAGGATAATGGGACAGCGTTTGCGGGAGTGACCGAGTTGTCGACAAGTGGCCATATTGAAGGTTATGTGCCATAAACGGTTAGAAGAATTAACCCTAAATACAAACTTGCATCCGTGCAGTTTGGCTTGTTAATTTGATAACTTTCATTGACAGATCTCATCCATTCAGTGAGACATTCATTGTTCATTCATGTGACACTCAAACTTGAAAAAAGTCCATTTGTCATTGCTGTCTAGTGTCTTTAAAGTTCATGTGCTCAGTCATGCGTGACATTTGTCAACATAAATAGGTATCAATGGAAAGAGGAAGAGTTCCCTCACAACCAACATTGCGCTCTCCGTAGCTGACAATTGTGAAATAGTAACCCTCTAACATTGGATTTCCATATTATTTTTTGATACGCACTGTACCCATCAAAAATAGCACTCGAGTAGTCATTATGCATCGGACAATCTGTTCAAAAGTTAAGAATGTTTAAAGTTTTGGGGCAGCGATCGCTTGATTTGAAGATATTTTTTATGAAAAAGACACATTCCCTCGACTCAATTTCTATTGGTTTCACTTAGCCCTCTAAAAGAAGTCAAAACCTCTTTAATTATGTTGGAAAAGTGAAAATCATAAGCTACCATTTTCCATATACGTGACGTCATGAACTGTAGTGACCTCTCATTCACGGAAGGCGGCACCAAAGCTTTAAAAGGTCTTTTGAACAGATTGTCCAATTTTCCTCAAACTTCACTGATGACTTCCTCCATTGATATTGTCACACGCGGTCATCCACACGTGTAGGTCCTATTTTGGTTTCATTCCCCTTTTAAAAAATCTGGACGTGAACACTGTGATGTCAACAGCAGCTTGAGCACCTTTCGGACTAGTACAGTTCGAGTCGCCTCTGTGGGCTCTACCTCGCTTCTTTTTTACGTTGATTGACTATACTCTCTAAAAAAAATCGAGTGAATTCTGAAAATGCTCATTTTCACTCATTTTGGAGTGACGTCAGGGATCACTCCAAAATCTTCGAGTGATCCCTGACGTCACTCCAAAATGAGTGAAAATGAGCATTTTCACTCAAAATTCACTCCAATTTCACTCGAAATTCACTCTTTTTTGTATTCACTCTTTTTAGAGTGAAAATTTTCACTCGATTTTTTTAGAGAGTAGTAATAGATGAAAGAGGGGCTACTCTTTAATGACTTGAACATGGTTTCTATAGTATTATCAAAATAATAATGACAGGGTAGATGACAAGGTGGTAATGCTGCATCTGTAAAATTTGTAAAATCCGCAAAAAAAATAAACATAAAATAAAATATTGGATCAGTCTTCCACCGAACGTCTTATCAATGCATGTGTGTCTTCTCATCTTGATCAGTCAATATCCTTCTCACTGGCCTCCGTGCTTCAAATACTGCACCACTACAAAAAGCTGCTGGCCTATTGGTCCGTGACCCTTGAAGGGCTCAGACTGGTTGAGATGAGAATTCTTTTTTTTTTTCTCGCAGGACTCGTAGAAACTACTTTGTGAAATGATAAAGAGCATACAATTCTATGAGGAATTGAACATTTTGTTGGGTGAAAATCGGTTTTGAAATGACTGACAATCATATCAAGAAAAAAGTTTTTTTTTTTTTAAATCATAAAAAGGTGGGTCTCACCTTTTATTACAATCGCTTCGTTTTGGATATCTCAGCCACTTCAAAACCAATTTTTAACGAATAAACTTTGAATTCTCCTTACAATAATACGCTCTTTCATATTTCATATGATGTTTCTCATTATCTCGAATAATGATCTTATAAAAAGAAAAAAAGTTAGAAAGCTGAGGTCTTATCCTGTCCGAAACTATATCATCCCTTCAATACAAAAAGATCTGAGCACATTACTCCAATTCTCCGATCCTTTCATTTGGCTCCCCATACATACATCGACTTACTTATCACCTCATTGTTCTTATGGATTTTGATTATCAGAATATGTAATAATGTTGACCCTTTAGGCCTGCAACATGTACATGCTTATAGGTCAGCTTGTATCCCAAAGACTTGATTTCTCTCCGCTCCACTTCAGCCTGATCTCTCCATTCTTCCTTCACTCTGCACCCTATTCCATGGTCCTCGATCGCACCTGTACCCATTTATACAGTTATATGACATTTTCTTTCATTGCTTCAGAACTTTGGAACAAACTTTCCTTTCACATTCAAAACTCTTGATGCAGTGCAAACAAATTTAAATACCATTTAGTAGTACGGTCCTCAAAACATATATATATATATATATATATATATGACGGATATATATATATATATATATGACGGATGTATGTATATATATATATATATATATATATACATATGCGTGTGAGTGTGTGTTCTCTTTGTTCGTAATCACAGTATACATACTGTATTCTGTATTTCAATTATCTGTTCTTTGTCAATCCACAGATATATCGCTGCGCCATAATGTTGTTTATTACCATCATTATCAGAAACTCGAATAAGATACTGGCATGACATAACGAGAACTACGAAATATCGTTGGCTGAATTTGTAACAATTAATTCTCTTACCGACAAAGTGAAGACGCATGCATGCATGTATACCTAGCAGTGCAAAATAATTCCTGTCTGAAAATGAGACTACTAGGCAGAGGTCGGATTGGCATTTTGTTGTTGTTGTGGGGTTTTTTCCGCGTTGTGTGCCTCGTGTTCGGTGATATGTTCAGAGCAGAGCCAACGACGGTTTTGCCGCCGATACACCACATGCACACAGAGCTCTCCATGTGTTTCGCATGCAAACGCACAAAAAGCTGACTTGCGAGAGCGAACGTCGGTTGCTCCACCATGATCCCAGTCCGCTGCTTGTACTACCGACTGTGTGTACGTGCATGAAGCTGTGTGATCCACTGCATTCACACACCCGCATGGGAAGGATCGCAGCATCGTCTGCGCTGTCCGCCTGATCGCCCCTCTCATCATACTGGCCATATATGTTAAAAACAGACAGTTGCGGCAAATCAGATTCATTACACGACTCACCTGAGATGACGAAGTCTTTCAATGATGTAAAATCAGCGTTTCCACGACGATTTTTGCAATATTTCTTCTGTAAATGTGCTATAAGTGGCAGCACACTTTCAGATTCGGCTAGCAGCTCACGATTGTTTTGGCTGATGTGTATACTTCCTGGACTGGGTTCAGTCTGTCGTACTTGCCGCATCCTAACATGAATGCGGATCAAGCTTGTGTAGACCTAATCCGAGCATAGTCTGCAAAAAGCAGACTCATTTTACTGTGTTGAATTTGCTGATCTACTGGAGACGACCGCTAAGCATTGGCATTTATCCCCTCCTTCCAATGATTATCTGCTCATAAGATTCTCACAATGGCAATGTAGGATAATGATCATTAAAAAAAAAAAGGGTACATGAAGTATACTGCTGGATCTGGCGTTGTTCCAAATACACTATTAGGCCTATGGGCACATATCCCTTCGAACATTCTAGGTGGAAATGTAATTGGGGAATCCCTTAAAAGGCGCCGATTATATAGTTGTGGTTGTGTCCCATAACCATGGGCGTAATCCCGGGAGGGAGAGGGGGGGGGGGGGGGGATGGGGATAGATGCATCCCCCTCCCCTCAGAAGTGGAGGGGTGGCCTGTGCAATGTATATGAACAATCATCCCCCCCCCCCCCCATACTGAAAAAAAAAATGGAAGAAGCAGAAATGTGATTGTATATCTAGAATCTATTTGAAAAGACGCTATTATTATAGACCTACTGTTTATCACTGTGAACTGGCTAATTGCTGTCCCTAATACTCTTACGCTAAAATACCTGCTCACCCTGTACGTTAGGATAAGATTATACGTTGCCTACATGCTCGGTGGCGTTACGTTTAAAGGGGAAATCCAGTCCAAATATAGGTTAGTCTGACAAGAAAGAGTAAAATATCACAAGTTCAACAGTATAAATTTGATCGAAATCGGATGAGAAATAAAGGAAGTTATGACATTTTGAAATTTCGCTATTTGGGGGGAAACAGTTTTTGAACAGTCAATATGAATTAAAATATGCAAAAGGCAAAGTGAGAATATCGTTCGGATCCTTCACAACTTACCATATAGTTTGTACCTAAAATTTTGAAATTTCCAGTTTTTCATTCAAACGCAATTATGCCCGAGGCTCACATCCTCGTATATCTAACTGATCACTATTCTGAAGTTATCCAACCAGGAATAACATCATGTTTCAGACTTCAATGACAGAAACATTGAATTTTCGTCTTTTTTTTGTTCACGAGAAATGGAAAATTGTGAGGGTATAATTATGACCACAGAACTCTACATGAGACTCTCTGTGTGTAGAGTTATGTGGGTATGACATGGTTTTAGCTCACTCATTTGCAAATTCATATCCACTGTACAAGAACTGTTTTGCAGAAATTAGGAAAACTTCAAAATGTCATAAATACCTTATTTTTCATCCGGTTTCAGTCAAATTCTTAACGTTGAATTCGTAAGATTTTACTCTTTATTATCAGACTAGCTTATATTTGGACTGGATTTCCTCGTTAAGGAGAAGTGTCCCCAAATATAATGCACGTGTATTGGGTGAATGAAGCAATATTAGAACTCAATGGTGAAGTTTACCGAAAATCGGACTAGAAGTATTTATGTCCTTTCTAAAGTTTTGAAAGTTTGGTTTGGTCATCACTGCATGAGAAGACTGTAACAGTTCTCAGCAGTTCCTGACGGCACTGTAGAGCAATATAAACAAAATATAAATAGAATAAAAAAGATATACGTATATCTCATTCTTGTGAAATAAAAAAAAAACAATTAACTTTCCTTTGACTTGTTGCTGACATACAGGTACGTGTAATAGATGATGAATATACATGCTTTCCGCAAGAGGTAAGGCAATTGTTCTTTCATTATGCTACTAGTTGTATACACATCACTGAGAACGGAATTCTCTGTTGTATTTCCTTTATATCGTTGTTTTTCCGTGACGTCGTAAACTGTTGTACATTGCTGCATTCACTCAATCACTGTGTCTGTATTCAGGGGAAAGCCCCCTTTGAAAACTGTGTTGCCAAGTTTAATAGCAGAGTAACTACACGTAACACACAGATGACAACATTATTGTTGACGAAAGTAATGTTGATACTTTTTTGTTACAGTCATATCGAACTTTTGATGGTGGAATGACAATGATGTATTTTTATGTAAGCCATTTAGAGAAACAAGTACGTAAAGAAAAAAAGAATATATATTTTGCGCTAATCAAAAAAACACACACAAAATATTATACACCGTATGGTTGTGCTGGTTTATTATTAAACACTAACACAAAACATGAACAATGAACACAAGGTACCTGCACAGCAAAATCTGTTGTAACGAAAACATTTTATTCTCTTTTCTGGCCGACTGAAATCAATACTTTGTTCCTGTGGTAGATTATTGTATACAAGAAATGTCGGCGACTGCCATGCTAATCCCGTATCATTCATCGCCTATTCTCCCATAAGTAGGTCTATATTGCCAATGATAGACGGCAATTTCACATGATGGACGAATAATCTCATCTGGTGATTATACACCAGTTTTCTTTACAATACTTAAGTCATACGTTTAAAATATGAGATTAATGTGAAATGTTTGCATTTCTCTTTACTTTTAACTCTGTGGCCAAAAAAAAAAAAAATTATTTCCTGCATAATCACTGTGTTGTAATGTACAATGGTAGGCCCTATACACATTGCATTTACTAAACACTACTGGGAGTATACATGCATTCAATTAGCAAGGTATGGTGAAAACAGTATAATTTCAGCATCAAATAGTTTTATTTCATCATTTTTACCTGACATTTGACCCCTGACTTCTAACCCCAAACGTTGTAAGAGAAACCATGTCAGGCAATACCTCCATGTATAAATGCTTAGTTTCATTAAGATACAGTGAGCCGTTTCCGATATAAAGAAGGGGGAAAGGGGAACCAAGTTTAGTATTTTAACTTGACCATTGACCTTGACCTTTCTTCCCAATACTTTTTGTAAAACCTCAATCTGTAATACACTTACACTGTATACACTAAGTTACATGAAATTAATTTAGAGGAGATATAATCATTGGGGGAAACAAGACATGTTGCAAGTTTGATGGCACAACACCAAATGTGCTTCAGTGTATAACCTTCCTTGAACGTGATGTCATTTGGCTTGCTAATTGATTCAGAAGAGTAAGCATTCTTGAACTGTACCTGTTTTACTTGATATTTGCCCCTTGACCCGATGGTCCAAATCTTTCATCAAATAATGGACTAAATGATAATATCTCAAGGAAGAACAGACAATCCGTATGCGTCCAATGACACTTCATGGCGGAAGCATAAAGTATCGCATACACTAAAATCAAAATCTGTCAAAACACTGCGCCGTACAGTGTACACACACACACACACACACACACACACACAAAAGAAAGATGCAAAACCACGAAAGACGATTTACATTAGCCTACATCATAAAAAAAAAACAAAAACAAAAACAAAAACACGACACGATCGTCCGTGCGTAACCACTGATATAACTTCATGAAGATGAAGTGCATTATTCCTTTCTTGTTATGTTTTGGTTTGGTTTGGTTTTTACACTTTGCTTTCACGTCAGCCCCAAGCCTATATGGAACCATAGACGTTTATCTAGCGAAGTTATCTACCATGCTTACCCTGGCTGACCTTCCTCAAAATGCTAAATCTCGTGGCGATGTCTGGCGTCAGACTGCCTAAAAACCCATGTATAGTAGCAGTGCCGACACTTGAACGGACAGTCATAGGAATGGATCATCGTGTGACGGTACACCAGCACCTTGCTGCCGCCATGAGAAAAAAAAAATGAAGCTACAGTCGGTAGTGTACTAACTCATAGTATTACCTTATAGCCCTATTATTTCCGGTTCTAGCTAAGACGATTTTTGAAGACTTTTTTTTTTTGTAGGGGGGGGGGGGGGTTGGGTTTGCCCCCCTCGTGGGGCATAAAATTGAAAGAGAGTCAAAATGGGCACGTAAGCAGTCCATTGTTGTGCAGTGTAACGTAACTCATGGTAAGGTGGAAAACTTAAGGGCTTTTTACACTTGTAAATTTTTGCTTAGCCCCGGACGAACGGTGGGGCTAAGGGGGGGGGGGGGGGGGCCTTAGCCCCACCGTTGGTACGGGACTATCCTTAGCCCACTTTCTGTTTACACTCGTTTTTGCCAAAGTAGGCTAGCCCCACCGATAGTACGGTACTATCTGGCCCTGCAAAATAGCAGGGGTTAGCACCGCAATTGCGGTGCCAAGCAAGTGAGTGTAAACAGAACGAAAAAATAATCCTGGGCTAAGCGACGGAGACGAAGTCCGACCCTCACTGACCAATCAGAAACGAGGTAATCAAGTGCTGCCGGTGCGTGCGTGTACGTGTACAGTACACAGCGTAATTATGAATATTCATGTGGTTTGGAAAGTCCGGGACTAAGAAATACGAGTGTAAAAAGGTCAGTTTTCTCCTTAGCCCCGGACAAGAGATAGTACGGGACTAATTGGCGAGTGTAAAAAGCTGAAAAAATTGGTACGGGACTAACGATAGTCCTGGGTCAGAGAAAGTCCGGGGTTAAGAAACACAAGTGTAAAAAGCCCTTTAGTAAACGTGCAGACAAGCTCATGGAACGCAGTAAAGAAAATGGTCAAGCAGGTAATAGAGGAGGATACATTGAAATTTCTTCTTCCACCTCCCTGATTGAAATACTTGACTGATCGAGTAGCGCCACTCTTAGTGCAGGGGAAATTCACCTCATTGCTGTTACTGGAAAACGAGAATCTAACGTGGAAATCGATCATGTATAACCTCCCCAAAAGAGTTCTCAGTTTCATCATCAATGCGTGTATAGATTCTCTGCCCTCTTACACAAATTTGCACACCTGGGGTAAACGCCTCAGTGATAAATGCGTCTTCTGCCGTTTAAAACGAATTCTGAAAACAAGTTCCAAGATTCGTCCGAATGATTTTTTGCAGACACTCTCTAAACTCACCGTACTCTCCTCTTTTTCGATATTCTATGCCAGAAAAGAGAGAGCTTGGGGGAGGTACGGCACCTAGATCCATAGGATTTAACTATAGTTATGTGATATTCACACCCACCATGTTTTCGCCTTGAAGTTGAAGTGGAAATACAGTGATATGTTTGCCGGTCTGTCCGTCTGTTCGTAATCATTATTTTATTTGTAAACTGTATGTGTTAATTATGTGATATGATTTTAGAATATTGATTGAGGTACAAAATAATTGATGTACATATTTATTGTCTGTACAATATATGAGCGCAGGTGTTTATGGTTTATAATTATGTGTTATTGGCTGTAGATTTTTTTTTTTCCGGGGGAGGGGGGTAGCTGCAGGTAGGAAATGGGGATAGTAGGTGAACGTTTATTTTGTCGCTGCGGCTGGCTTGGATTTCGTATGGATTTTTGTGGTTTGTTTCTGTTGGGAAGGGAAAGGAATCTGAGGTCAAATGATGTGTTCGGAAAGCTGAGATGAGATTATTGTTATACACTGTAATATTATGGGTGAATGGGCAATTGAAAAAAAAAATATGTAGAAATTTTTGTTTATCATTTTTGGTTTTAGGTTGAAAATGGTTTATGATATAGTTGCA
Source organism: Diadema antillarum (assembly GCF_040938485.1). Taxonomy (NCBI): domain Eukaryota; kingdom Metazoa; phylum Echinodermata; class Echinoidea; order Diadematoida; family Diadematidae; genus Diadema; species Diadema antillarum. The sequence continues at coordinate 3,153,260 of NW_027270926.1, read as the reverse complement.
AAGATGAGTTTTTATTATTATGATAGGTGGTGGGGGGTATGGGGCACAGAGCCAAATAAAGATTTAAGTTGGTGAAGATTTGATGAGATGATGATGATGATGATGATATGGGGTTTATGTATTATGTTATGTTTGTATTATTTCATCATCTTTTAACGAGGATTATTGTATTAATATTGTGGAAGATAATTACATTACTGTTGTTATTGTAACGTTGATTAAACAACATTACGGATGAAAATAAGATGGATGACTTCTCGTCAGTTTTGTCTGCCCTATGTATAGATGAAGTTAGTAAGATCGCAACTGCATGCTGATCTCCATTTTTAACAAACATCTACAACAAAATCAAGAATCGAACCCGCCATCCACTGCACTATAATAGATTTCATGAGGATTTTAAAGAAGACAACAAAACGTTAAAAAAAAGAAGTTTGCACACGACGACGGACGCCGGCGGACGATGAAAGATTAGAGCAGGTCACGTGACCCTGTGGCTCAGATGAGTTGAAAATGTAGTTTGCATTGTGGTCACTTTCGGTCCCAAGCCAATTTAATGTAAATTCATAACGAAATAATGGTATTTAGCGAAGTTGTCTGCCATCCTTTCCGTGACTGACCTTCCACGTATGTTGCTTAACGTCACGAAACTCGCCATCCTTGAAATGTAGCATCTCATGCCGATGTCTGTTATCGGAATGCTTAAAAGTCATGTCGCAGTGTCGACACTTGTACGGGCGAGTATCGGAATGAATCTTTACGTGACGCCAAACCATCTCTTTCCTGCCGAACTCTTTGCCGCACACCTTGCAAGGGAATGTCGTGGGCTTCTCGGCGTGGCAGGAACGTTGATGCTGTTGCAACGGGACAGGATGAGAGAAACCGCGACCACACTTCTCGCATGTTGCGCTGAATGGGCGGGGAGGATGACACGTCTTCACGTGAGACATGACTTTTGCTGCAGACACGAAGGTTTCCGGGCACTTGTCACAAGCGTATGCTTCGATGTCGGCCTTGTAGTATTTGTGTTTTCTCATGTGTAAACCAAGCGTTACAGTGGAACTAAGAGCTTTACCACAAACAGGACAGGCCAGTTTCTTTCTGACAACTTGGTGTGTATTTTCATGCAGTTCGCGTTGCTTTATTGCCCGGAACACTTTGTCGCACACGCCACATCGAAACGGCAATTCTTCTGTGTGGGTTGCTTTATGGGATGACAACAAAGCTCTGCTTGGAAAGAACTTGTGACACATTGAACACGTGTACAGGCGGCTGCCTGGACCAGGGATTTCTCTCCACTGCCCTTGTGCATGGAACTGTAAGTGAATGTCGTAACTGAATTTGCAGTTGAATTTCCGCCCGCATTTGTCGCAAAAGAAGTAATTTCCTCTGGCATGTAACCTGGCATGTTTGATGGTAGGATGCAGGTCGGAAAACGTCTTGAGGCATAACTTGCACCTGTAGTATGTGTATCTGTCGATAACTACTCTTTCAACCTTGTCTCGCACTTTATCTATGCAGACATCAGTGAACTTTCCTTGTGATTGGTAATTTTTCAAGCCTCGATAAAAATCAATTGACCCATGATCATCATTAAGACGAGGAGTTGTTCTAACGATAGTATCGATATCACCGTGACCTCCTACAGTGCTTTCCATCTCTTCACGTGCCTCAGTCGGTACGCATGGTTCTCCACCACTGTTGGGGGTTTTGTTTGCCCTCCCCAAGTGTGCGCGCGAAGTTTTTCTCGCATCATTTGTCGCTTGGTGTTGGCCAGCTGGTTTTGAAATGATCGCGGTAATATCTAGTAGACCTGCGGGATGTTGTTCCATGTGGGAATCGTTCAACACGTCTCCTTGTTCGTATTTCACCTCAAAGACATCGAACTCTTCCTTTATATCTCCAAAATCTTGGACCCCAGGGTACTCAACTTTGCCATTTCCAACTGTCCGGGATGACGATGTATTGGTATCACGTGCTATGCTGGTTCGAGTATCGATTACACCTTGCAGTGCCGTCTGCAAGCTAACTCCGTTGTCCGCTTCAGTTCCCGCTTTTCCAAGTGATGATGGATATTCTTCTGCTCGGGCATACTGCTCGGTCGGTTCTGTACTCCCATCCTGAGAACATGGCGTTGGCTGATAACCGCGGGAGCTTGGAAAGTCTTCCGAGCACTGTCCGATATAACACGGAATGCGGTTCCATGCTTCTTCAAACAAAGCGTCGAGGTCTTCCACACACACAGTAGCCATAGTAAATATTCGGTGGGTCCTTTCCGGTACTAGTGCAGGTAAGTCCTTCAAGAGAGGACTTCTGACAGAATAAACTGCAGTCAAGAGAATCCAAGTGTCCAAAGGATTCCTGTTCCAATTTCTTACAATGTCATGTATACTTCTTCACTGCTGGAGGTCAAAGCTACTCAGTGATTGAGGATTTCCGAGCTGCTGCCTTGTATCCATGTACCACCTGATATGCAAAAAAGAAATGGAAATGGTAAACTAAATGTGGTACATTACATGGCCGGCGGAACCGGGGGGGGGGGGGGGGCAGGGGGGGAGGGCCCCCCACTTTTTGTGCACCATACAAAGAAATACATAAGGAGTCATCATTTTGGGCCCCACTTATATTTAACCCGGAAGGACGTAAGTGACACTAAATAGAAATAGATAGAGATCTTGAAGTGTGAGCACGGTAAAAAGGTTATTTTTTTTCCGCTGAAGCCTTATTTTTTATAACATTGTTTTTTGGGTTTTTTTTTTTTGCTTGTCTGCTGAAGAAACCCGAAAACGGAAGGAGAATTGCTTGTTAGCTCATGAAACCCGGAAGTGCTCCCTCCCCCCCCCCCCCACCCACTTTTGAAAACACTCTGCCGGCCCTGCATATTATTACACCGTACATTGTACGCTTACAGTACGGTATATGGTATTTAGCGCCAAGAGGGTTCCTAAAACGAACTCTGTAAATCAGAAATCTATAAATTCAGTAAAGCAATTAATATCCAGCTTATCTGTATACATACTGCTTTTTATTCTATTTTTTCCCTCTTTTTCAAAAGCCAGCTAAGGGCGATGGCAGACGTCGTGATTGCATGCATAGTACAGTGTAGTAAAAATCCACTTGTCGGATCCCCCTCCCCCGAAAGACTATAACTCAAAAGGGGGGGGGGGGTACAAAAAATCAATTATATGAAAAGCTTTGTTAAAATTCTCCTATGTATAAAATAAAACAGAAAAAGAAGCAAAGGTCAATTATGCTGGGATATCACCGTTATGGGTAATCCATGGTTGACCGCTATTAGTAGCTCATAGATTTATTTTATTTCCTATAACACACTGTCCAAAGCTTTCAGGAACAACGCGATTGGCATAACTATGACTGACCTCATCATCTGATAGATCTGATAGTATATCGCCACAATTTCCACGATTCATCAACTAAAATTCCACTTTCAGTGATAATAACGGCCATGCAATCGTGACCTGTGTATTAAAGGGGAATTAACCTCCAATATAGGGCCTACATGTGGATTGAGTGGATGCAACAATATTAGTAGACCACATCAGTGAAAGTTTGTGGAAAATCGGACAAACGGTTGAAAAGTTATGAATATTTGAAATTTGGAGACGAGACCACTGATTCAGAATACTACTGCAGATCATGACATCAATTATGGACTATCATATAAAGAAAGTGTAAAGAAGATTCCACAAAATATAACTTCATACAAAAAGTACACATTCCATGAAATTGTTACTGACATATTATGTCAAGGGTAGTATTATTCCCCCTGCTTTGTGAAATAGGTAAGTCTAGTGCTCTTTTATTATGCTAGAAAAGTGAAAAAAATGTTCAACTTTCTTCAGATTTTCTTTTATCATAATGGTAGTCCATAATTATGTGATGTCATGATCCGTAGTAGTCTTCTGATCCAGGGGTCTCATCACCAAAGCTTCGAAAAATCATAACTTTCAACGGATTGCCCGATTTTCATCAAACTTTCACTGATGTATTCTACTAATATTGCTCCATTAACTCAATCAACATGTATTGTTGGGATTAATTTCCCTGGATTAATTTCCCTTCAAAGCGTACCGCACGACAGTTTCAACACAGGATATTGCCGATGCGAAACAATACATCGCGACTTCAATGAATACAAGGGAATTTCCGCCGAGGTGGGGGATTTACGGAAAGCGGGAGCGTGGGAGGCTTTGTCTGCAATTAACCACTGAACGAGCGAATACACAAAACAGGAACATATCTCTCATCAATTTCCTACAAAGAACAGAAGCATTAGAAGAATATTCTTATACTACGAAAGGGGGTATATTATGCAAATATATACGCGCACCATGCAATATGACATTTATATAGTAAAAGTAATTTAAATGGAATAAGTTTTAAAAAGATAGTGATTGATCTACAAAGTGTACCATAACCACCAGCATCTCTTATCTAAAAACAAAACAAAAAAAACTCCTGATCATTCTGGGGAGGGGGGAGGGTCCAAAAATTGGAATAATGCACCTTTCTGAAGGACTGAAGCGACAAAGACCGGGAGAGAGAGTTAATGTACGTTTATTGTGAACGTCTAAGTTGAAGAGCGTCAAATACCATTCGACGTGACTAAGAAATTACGCGAAAAAAAAAGGTAGGCCTAAATGGTGTTAATAAAATATTAAATGTACTATAAACCTTGATAATCACGTGCAAATTCAGGGTCTGATCCATCAGGAATTCCGTGAAGGAAGGGGGGGGGGGGGGGAGTGGCTTTTACAAAATTAAATGGGGGCCCACGTCTCCCCCCCCCCCCCCGTGTATTAACGAAAAATAAAGGGGGCGCCCGGTGCACCCCCTCTGGATCTGCCACTGCATTGTAAGGTACAGGGCTACCAATTCCTACATGGTATATTGCATTTAAGTGTTTCAAATGCCACAAACATGATCATAATTGCATGTTACGATTATCCATGTCACCACATATAAATGAAATGATCAGGTCCATTAACTTATGAATGCCATCTTCTATTGTTGGATAGATAAGATTTAGAGAAAAGATAGAAAAAAAAGGAGTTTGTAAATTCGACCGTCATCACGAGTTCGGCCGTGAAAATTATATAGTTTGTAACCCTGTTCGCGGCAACTTTTATCCTCCTTATTACATACAGCCTACGCGGCAGCAAGCTTTCACGGTACGTACAGCTGACAGTATTGTGATCAAGCACTGAGAGACTCGAGTTATATCCTTACCTTTTCTGACTGAGAAAAGCACAAAACCAATGCACGCACTTAAAAAATTGTAATGGTCACCAAAACATTAACGTTGTGGCATCTATTTCCGGTTGTGCCTGGTAATAGGCTCTACTACGTATACGCTAAAAATAAAATGTCGGGCCTTGCTATCAACTCATTCGAATTGTGTAATGAACAATAACAATCTGTACTTACTGACGTCATTGTTCTGCTTATCCAGTCAGACCATGGATGTACCAGGCGAGCGGGAATCTTGAACTATAGACACTATGTGTGAAAATTACGAAGTTCTGTATTCTGCAACCAACATGGACGTTGATGGAAGAAGGGCATTGCACAGCGTTCTGCGATAACAGCATAAATATTGTTGAAACCAATGAGATGCCTTGTAAATAGTACTTCTTGATGATAGTACGGTAGGGCCTATTCTCCACTGTTGAAGTATCCCTATAGCATGTATAATTAGGGAGATGAGACACGATATTCGCCTGACGTCTCTGACATCCGTGCCCTATAATCAAGAGCACGTTGTTGAACACTGTGAACGCAGTGTACGGAATGTATACGAGTACATGTACTATAGTAGCTTGTTAGTGCAATGCAACATGCGCAGCAGTTTTGTGCTGCTTGCACCGGAAACACAAAATAATGGCTAATTTGCTACGAACTAAGGATGCGGTAATTGATGTGGGTACGGGGTGCCCTCGTACTGCGCGATAATGAATAATGGGGCATTCAATGACACTTGCAGGTGCCTGGTCAAGTTCGAAATGTCCACTGATGCGTGTCACCATACGCTTGGTGGATGGTATTATAGCATTGGTAGGGATGAGGATTTGCCTTCTAACTTTTGCGAGATATCAAGAAACCACCTGTGAAATAGTACAGAACATACCATTCTGAGAGGAATTCAAAGTTTATTTGATAAAAATCAGCTTGAGACATCCAAAAACAAAGTAAAACAAAGCGAACATGGAATACTTGTACAGAATGTGAACCACTATACGATGTGATAATGAACACTCTAGTAGTAAAATATACGTCACGTACGTTGTGAACTTAATTTCATGGTATAAACATGAAACTGATTTTTGTCCTAACTGTGAGGGACAATGGGAAATACTGACATTTTCTTACGTTGATAGGCCTACCTAACCTATACTTGGTCCCGAAGGCATTGTTCACATAATCGCATATATACAAGGCAAAAGGAATCGCATGAGGGGCAAATAAAGCACTTCGTTGAATTTCTAAAAACGAACAAGGGAACCTTGTCTCTAATTTTTATGGCATAGATTTATAGGGGCAAATATATTTTTACTTCAAATTTCACTTCGTGTGTCAGAATAAAGTTTGTAGCGGTATGATATTAATCCGTGAATTATGCGCCTATGAATCAAAAGAAACAACAGACTTTAGTGTATTGGTTAGAACTCTGTGTCTGCATTTTCAATAATTTTTATGGACTGTGCTTCCCCAATCGCTAATCCTCTGTTTAATGTATTCAAAGCTATATCATATATGACTATCGCTTCTTTGTACGCATACGCACACGCACGCACACATACTACTTATGATGATGACTCAAATTAGTTGATAACGAACCCTATGTATAGGGTATTATGATCACTGTCCTCATGAACTTTTTCTCTCTCTCCCTCTCTCACTCTCACATTCATTTAGCTTTCCCTGAAAACAACAAACTAAAGGGACTCAGGGAAATTTGCGATCATTGTAATCTTCGAGGTTTTTTTCCCCCCTGCGGTGCCAGTTGTTAGTATGTAACTGAATTAATACTTTTCCCTATTCTCTACCACATGTGATCAAGCTGTCTTATGAAATAGATCTAGTTCTGGAGAAATTGTAATGTTGCCTATGTAACTACTTTAAATCTTTGTATGAGACATTGTTTGGGGGTTCTCTTTCTGGCCCCCATCAGTGTGTGAGGCACGTTTCATGCAAATGCTCAAATAGACAAAGGGCCTTGCGGCCTGAAGGTGACCTCGTTCAAATATAAATCATGCTCGTGTTTTTAATCCTAAAATATTAAAATGTTGATAGAAATGATTTGCCCTCCCCCCCCCCCCGAAAAAAAAAAACACGTTACCCATCTACACTTTGTATTGGCAAATAATACTAGGCCACCGATGCCTTTACTACTATGAGAGACTATTCTTTGTCTTGTATATGCATATACATACAGATATACAGAATAACTTCGTTTTACTGCGTCTGGATCTGGATAGTCTGGCTTCCAGACCCTCTGCCCATACTATTTCGCTATCCATGATATTGACGCCCTCAACGTCGAAAACTAGTATAGTTTAAGTTGATTTTCTCCTTTGCCTTCGGCAAAGGCGGCGACTTCGTCGCCGCGGAGTCCAGTTGGCAAAGGGTCTGGAAACCAGACTAGGATCTGGAAAACCAATTTGTTATGATTTCCACAGATTCGTTCAATATTGTGACCTGCCCTTGTCTTCCCCGTCGGGACTATCTAAGCAGTTCAAAAGGCTCTGCGATAAATGCTCCTCTATAAGGATGATTCCTACACTGCAAAAAGTCCGGTGTTAAATATGAAACACCTGATTGGTGTTAAACTACCGGTGCTCACTCGTGTGGTGTTATAGTTTAACACATCCGGGTGTCACTTCAAAATGTAAAATTGTTTTTTTAATAGTTACTTAGTTACTGTTCTACTTATCGATTTTGAACTTCAACAAGACAATCAAGAACTTTCCGGTAAAGTACGTGATTAAAAAAAAGTGCGAACACGGCAACACCAGCTTGTGTAGTCTCCTATTGACGCTGGGCGGGTGTTGTACCATTAACATAGAGACCAGTATATAAAATCAACGCCATGCGGCATCATTGCTGAATTAACAACAGCGCAGTGTCAAATTAACACCACGAAGTACAAGGTGAACACTCTTCAACACCATCAGACCATCACAACATACTTTCTACACCTGTGGGTGTGGTCCTCTATTGACACTTGATCGGTGTTAGATTTAACACTCATGGTGTTAAATATAACACCGATGTTTTGACAAGTGTATACCTTTTTTAACAAGAGTTTTAAAGAACGGCCAACGACGAATGACAGTGATGAAAAGAGCTTTAATTTGCTCAGGTGAGCTAAAAACGTATTACGGCAAAGCAAATGACGATAAAAAACAAACAAACAAACAAACAAATCAAACCAACACCCTCTTCCATCCGTCAAGCAAGTACCGGTAATCAATAATATTGTTCCTTATCATCACTTACAATGCATGCAAATATCCCAATATATTGACACCATGATTTTTTTTCTAATTATTTTATTTAGTATTTGCCATTCTTTAATATCACGGGACGGTGCAGAAACCACATCCCAACGCTCAAGACGGATGGGCATTGATTGATAATACTTTCGACGCACTTATTCTATATCTTTACGATTGAGCCAAGCCTTCTTCCTGGTATAGTATATTATCCACCTGCGGTGGAGGCGCACAGTTTCCAGACGCGTTTAGTAAACAAAGGTCTATCAAGAATCAGCAAACACTGGTCTCGAGAAGTAAATTGAACAAGAATTCGTCACACATTGAGTTCGAGTGTCAAAAGTGTTTCTATTGTCCCTTTTTTACCCTCGAGGACGACTGGGATACAAATATTAGCATTTCATCTCACAAAGTTGAAGATGGGGTTTAGACTCACCATTTAAGACGCATACTGAAGGTTGTTACTATGACAACAGTATCGAAAGAAAGAAATAGAACATCCATGCAGACGAATGAGATGGCGTGCTCATTTCTACCACTTCTTTATTGTTCATTTAGATGACTTCTGCAATGTCTGCGGGCCGTTTGTGTGTATGTGTGCTGACCGAGAAATGTTTTTAAAAAGAGAGATTTTCCGGGTCTTTGATTAAAGGAAACCTTATTCCAAACATTCATATGGATTCAGTAAATGCATGTAAAAGACATCAGTAAAGTTTGGATATAATCAAAACAAGCTGTTCAAAACATATGAATGCTTGTCATGTTGTTTGAATCTATTTCCCGTCATCGCTGACTAATGTTACCAACAATCGAACCGTCAACATAAGTTTCATTATGTTTATATGACATATTTTGTCGTATGTTTATATATGGCATACATGATATATGTTTTATATATACCATTATGTCATATGAAATATGCCGTATGATATGTCAACAAGGGATGGGGATAGTCTGTGGAAACATGAAAACGACCATTCAGAAATATCAAATAAGATCATCTGATTTTGCCGTTGGTGTTGTTTTTAGCACAATTTGTAAACAGTCCAGTCATAAGATGAGCTTAAGGAATAATCCTATATAGCATGTAACATAGTGTTTGAAAAAGCATTGAAGTAGGACACTATCGAAGTCGTGCTTTCGTTCGTTTTTAAAGTCGTACAGCAAAAACGGCTGTTTACTTTGTTACTAAAAAAAGTATATTATCGTAAAAGCCATCGAGCCATACAAGGGGAGGGGGAACATGTTAGTGGTTCTCACCTTCTACCGATGTGGATGGCGAGCGAATGAAAATATGTTACCATAATCGATTATAAACAGCCATAATATGACTGTAAAATGTACTTTCAGACCTATCAAAGGAGATGGTTTCCAATATCGATGTTACTGTGTAGATAGAGATGCTGGCCGCGATCGGGGACATTATTCTAAACAAGGGTAAAAATACTGAGAGCAATCTCTTTGTAGACACTAATCTATAAATAACACTTTTGAGTTTGGATGGTGGCACTATACCACTTGAATATTCATAATCGACTTCCTTTTGTCTTATCTTTATTGAAGGTTGATCACAAACGTTCTGCGCCATGGAGCGCAATAGTTAAGAGTTGGCACAATGATCTTTGACTTTTTGTAAACCCTCACGCTACCAAAAAATCCCCTTTACCCAGTGTAACATGCGTTTGTAGGATTATAAGACAATGTCACAAGACATCCGTTTTAGCTTGTCTATAACATACTCAGTGCTAGCACACTCCAACTGAGAAAAAAAAAAGAACAAAAGACAATTCTGAACAAATATAAAGACCAGGTTTCTCCTGAGCAAACATTAATCCTCCTCTGCATTCAAGTGTTCAAGCAAATAAAATGCTCGGCAAATATCACCTGTATGGGGCATCCTTTTCTTCTTGGTTTTCGGAGAGGTAACGCGAGGGCCGCAGGTATTGTTCGTGCGTAAACACCCTGTTACAATTACAACGGAGAAACGGACACCACTAAGTTCAGCTCACGCACCAGTGGTGACCGGTTGTTAGGTTAAACATCTGTCGTTTTCCTATCCAAAACTAGTAGAGATAATGTTACTCTTTATGTTCTTGCAAAGCATTGAACATGACAGTGGATAGTTGGCTGACTCAGCTGAATTTTGAATTGTTATAATTCTCCACAACCTGCTACCAAATAGACTGGTCGGGAAGTTCGAGTTCTGTCGGAGGAATTGGTGCAACTAGACAACAGCCAGTGGAATAATGATAGATCCAAAGCGTGAATGAGTTTCCAACTCTCGAAGACCAAAGCAAAGGACTAGCTGTGTCTGACCGCCAAATGATCACAATATTGCTGGAATATCTAGAAAGATTGCCCGCGGCAGAAGATTAAGTCAGGCTAGCTACAGTCTTTCAGACGACTCACAAAAGTCGCATTTCACCTGAAAACATGATGCGCAATCATGCAAGTCGCCGTCGCTGGCAATTATCGATTTACATGCGGTTTATCGAACGTGCGCATGGCTGGTATTAACAGAACACTTGTGTACTCCAGCAAGGTTGGCAACCCCCACTACACCACATAATTATTTATAAGCCTTCTTCAGGTGGATGAATTTCAGATCACTAGATCAGCTCGACTGGAACAAGGGGAGGACATTTTAACTTTTGACATCAACTTTGATATTCGGATAACTGATGTCGGCAGTGTTTGACAGCACTTCACAGCAACTGATTGTTCACAGAGTTGGGCTCAAACCAGGTACGTGCTTTTCAATTGGCGTATTCATTGAAGGATATCACCATATTATTCATATAATAGGACACTACGCATCCATGTATTGGTGTGGCATCACATGGATTGTTATTGTAAGCTTTGATAGCGACTCAAGGTACGCCAACTTGTTAGCAACCATCCAACAGAAATGTCGTCTAGCTAATATTTCATGTTCTCCTATACAACAACCGCTATCAACAACATAACAGCTGTTATATTGCATCAAAACATGATAAGCAACATGTTACTGATGTTTCTTTAATTGTTACTCTCTAATACAGTACGCCTGTTGGTTGCTGTATTAGTACGCCGTTTGAAGACATCAAGAGAATAGGAAGGAATCAGTTTGGATTTCAACCTGCCACATACTGCTTTTGTTGGACAAAACACTATTGGCAAACTCCCAGTCACAATTTTAAACCGAACTTTTCTCATCTGATCGAAAGTCTATCTTCTTTTTTTTCGAGGTGATGAATCACGAGGATTATCAAGGATAGGTTTAGACAGACCATGGAGGTGGAAAGGAGGCGCCACTTGCTGACAGTTTTCCATCGATCGTGTACAGAAAAAAAGGACGAACAAAAAAGCAATTTTCCTGCCATAAAAGTGTACAACATGTTATTCCTGGCTGAATAACTTCAAAACAATGATCACTCAGATATGGTATGGTTTCGCAGACTGTGGCATAGTTGCTAAAAACACACACACACGAACACACACAAAACGAAACTTCAAATTTCAAGATTTTATGTAGACAATATATGGCAAGTTGTGAGGCTATGAAATCAGCAACTCACTATTTGTATATTCATATTGACTGTTCAAAGAACTGCTTTGTGAAAACAAGCGAAACTTCCAGTTTCACTCTTTAATTTCCCTAATTTGACTTTGAGAACATTATTCACTGTGTGCTTGTAGAACTTCACTTTTTCTTTTTTAGACGTAACTTTTGACTGGTCCGATACGTGTTCCCCTTACCCTCCGAGGGTTAGCCGTGTCATTACCTTCGGGATGCTCGTAATTTTGTATAACGCGGTGTCCTGCATCCTGTTTTGGGCCCTGTTATACATGAAAACTGAGATCAAACATAAGTCAGAAAATTAAACATGCATCTCTGAATACTCAATCTTGATTGGCTAATATCTGATTTATGTTTGATTCTCTGACTTGATAATATTTGATTGCATCTTTTTTTATGCGATAGGGCTCTTTTCATGAATGTGCTGGTTCTGAGTGTAGTACAGTCTGCTATGTCGAAATATTGGATCCCGTGAGATTTTCGTGCCAAAATTGATTTTTTTAGCTAACTTGATCAATTTCGGGGTGCTGAATCCAAAAAACTTTGGTTCCATTTTTTTCGACCACGTCTTCAGCCGCCATTTTGAATTTCAAAATGGCCGCCATAGCAAACTGTATTTTGACCTAGTTCTGATGATGTGAGCATCATAGAAGGTTCAAATTTGATGCAAAAAGCATGTTTATGATGTCAGACATTCTGATACACCATTTCCTGATATTTCCGTTCGTTTGAATACAATTTGAGGGCTGCCATCTTGAAATTCAAAATGGCCGCCATAGCCAAATGTATTTTTACCTGTATCTCAGGTTGTAAGCATTATATGTAAGGCGTGAATTTGGGGCAAAAAGCATGCTTATGATGCCAGACATGCGAATATAATCTATTCTTGTTTTAAATGATGGATCATTTTGATTGGCGGCTATCTTGAAATTCAAAATGGCCAACATAGCAAATGTAATTGGGCCTATATCTCATATCGTATGCAATGTGTAAGGTTCTAACTTGGGGCAAAGAACGTACATATGCTAAATACTTCCTGAAACATCTTTTCCTGCAATGATGGTTCATTTTGATATTATAGGTGGCCATCTTGAAATTCAAAATGGCCACCATACCAGAATGTATATTTGACCCATATTTTAAGTTGTAAACAATACAGAAACTTCACATTTCCAGCACAAACCGGGCTCACGGTGTTGAACATTCAGATGCACTTTGATCCCCTCCCTAAAATTGCAGATCATTTTTGAGGCTGCCATTTTATCATTCAAAATGGCTGCTTTTCAGCTTATATCTGTGGCTACTAGCAACTTTTAGGCATTTTAGTGTTTATGGTGGTGTACATTGTACATTCTTTTACAAACACACACATACACACATGATTATATACAGTCTGTACTAGTGGATTATTCGCATTGGCTGCCACCCTTGAAATTCAAAATGAATTTCGACCCATAATTGGTGCTGTAAGGTCTTTACCCTGCAAACTCAAGCAAGCTGGAGCACTTTAATGTAGGACCTATGTGTAGGTCAATCATTTCAATAAAAAGTATTATTATTGCGTATAAGGCGTGACTGCTTCCTGTAGGTACACTGCCCCGTTGAAATGTAAAATGGCTGTCGTGGGAAACATTCCTTTTAGAGCATTGCATTTGGGTAAAGCTTGTAAATGGGAAATCATCTGATTATGGTGTCAAAGCAAATGACTTTCAAAAGTGCCTCAATAACTGTGTCTGAGTGCCCCCATTTAGACGATTTGGTTGTAGAGTTTAAATAAACAATATTAGCCGTCTAGGCCCTGACTAGAAAATTTATCGGAAATTTACTTAGTTTATGTCTTCTAGGCTCATTCCCTGCATGCGTTTTTGAAGTCACAGCACTTGTATAGGGCTGTACACAGGGGAGAATTGGTTCTAAATTCTTCCAGAAACAATAACTTTTGTATGTCTTGCCATATGAACAGGATAATGAATTCTGTGGCTACCATTGGTGTAGGAAGCTGAAAGCATTTAATTGCACATTTTATATATCTGCTGGAAATAATTACAATGTGCCATATCATATTCCCCTGTAAGTAGAGGCACAAATTAGGTTGTGAAGGTTTATGAGGTTTGTTCTCTGGATGTGTTGTATCAAGACTCTACGAGAACAAAGCGGGAGATTGTCCAGGTTGAAGTCATCCACGCCCCAACTTCTGGAAGGCATGGGCTGTGTCATTGCACATTCTGGATGATTCAAGGCCTAGAGAATTCTTGATCTATCTGCTCTTTGAGACATCCTCAAATTTTCAACTTCAGCCTGCGCCATGAAAGGCATGACCAAGCAGACCTTTGTTTATCACAACAATTTGCAGAACATAATATCTCAACAATATCAATTGTACTTTATCATTTCCTTTTCCAGTGATGGAGCAGACAACATGCGATGCAGTATTAAAAGTAAAGCAAAGATCCATTAGGAGAATGAAAATGTCAGTGTCTATACGTAATAATCATCAATATCTCTGAAATTCTCTGTTGCTCTTGAAGTAGCATCTAATATATGCAATGGAATGAGGATATCAGCTTCCTCGTTGTGACGGGTGAAAACTCCCATGGCATCTTTGACGAACCTTTTGTTTCTTTTTTTCCCCGTTCTGTGGAAGTTGGAATTGACTGATCAGTATTTCAACTTTCAGGCTGATTATTTGACACAGTTTTGTGGGTTTCTAAGGCATGGGTATGAAAAATGAACCTTTGTTGGTGAGAATGAGGAGAATACAGTGTACCATAAAATTGTGAGATGAAGAGTGATTGTGGAATTATTTAGAACAGCAGAACTTACAACTTCCGATAATTGTATCGTCCAGTAATGACTGAATAATGATAGGTCTACAAGAAAGTTGTACCGGTAGAAGTGTTATAAGATAGTAGTGGTCCTTTTAAGCTGAATGACTTTTGATCCAATCTTACACGGTGTATTTCAATCGTAAGAGCTGAATGTGTGACCTTTCTCATATTATCCCAGACAGATTCTTTGTTTTTGTATTATTAAATTATATCAGATACAATTCTTTGTACAGAACGTGAATAACTTCCCTTTTCATCTCTTTCTAGAATTTCCTCCTTGAATGTTTTCGGTACCGATTGCCAAACACCACATTCATCAGTTTCAATGCAGCGACAATTTTTGAGATTACCCTCGTGTGATGGTGTTCTAAATTGTTGGGGAATTCTGATGCATCCAAAGTGCCAAAGAACTGAGCTATTATTGCTCCTTTGTAGTTTTCGAGTCATTACAGCAGTAAGCATCTTGGAAGTCTTGATAATTGAGGATGACCCACACAAGAACAATCAGGAAAAACCTACTCATTGGCATTCCTTATTCATTCTGTGTTGTTCCAGAAATACATCCAGTAATTATGAGCTCCCTGATGAGTTGTTTCATTTTGTAGTCAACAAACAAGCTTGTGAACGATGTCTGGTAGGGTGACCGTAGCATTTCTTGCCATTGCGAGACTTTTCCTTGTTTGTCGTCATTCTCTCGAAGCAGCATTCAAGTTTTTGAAGATCACCTTTAATCGTATCAATGCTTGCTTTTATACAAATATTCAATAACTAGGATTAAATATAACTACTAACAAGGTTCCACGACACCAAATAATGTCTTATCTGAGAGGCAAAAACAAATCACGTGTACGCGAACCACATACCCGCTTGGTTATTATGCGACGTGGAATGTAACGCTTACACGCTCTCCCAAACTTATGGGAAGTGGTTTGGGACCCCTTCCTCCCCCGACACTTTTTTCGCTCCTCAGGATGGCTTGATGACGTCATTGGAACTTCGTCCTTACAGTCTTAATCTATGGCAGCCATTTTGAATTAAGAGATGGCTGTCGTTCTGCGTGACCTGAAAATGAATTTGGCCTAACTAGGACATTTTTGGCAAATTCATCTACGGCGCTTACCACAGTATCATATGTTTTTCTATGGCCACCATCTTGAATTTAAAGATGGTGGTCTATCTAATGATCCACAATAGAAAACAGCTGTACTGGAAGGTTGGACACCACAAGCATGTGCATTACTTAAAATTTGATGCTCCTACAATAATTGCAACATGAGATAGGGGCAAAAAAAACAACAACACTATGGCGGCCATTTTGAATTTCAAGGTGGCTGCCATTAAATTGTATTAAAACAATCCACAATATATGAAAATGATATATCAGAGTGTCTGACATCACAACCATGCATTTTGCACCAAATTTGAAGCTTCTACAATGCTCACTGTTTGAGAGATGGTTCAAAATACAGTTTGCTATGGCGGCCATTTTGAAATTCAAGATGGCAGCCTACAAATTGTATCAGAACAATCCACAATATCAGAAAAAGGTATACCAGAGTGTTTGACATCACAACCATGCATTATGCACCAAATCTGAAGCTTCTACAGTGCTCACTTAATGAGATATGGATAAAAATACAGTTTGCTATTGGCGGCCATTTTGAAATTCAAAATGGCGGCTGAAGACGTTGTCAGAAAAAATGGAACCAAAGTTTTTTGGATTTAGCACCCCCAAATTGACACAGTTAGCCCAAAAAATCAATTTTGGCACAAAAATCTCACGGGATTACATAGTAGCCTCTACTAGTGTGGATGAACAGATGAACTGCATGAAAACTCGTAATTCTGTTACTTTTCTGGTCGTAAACACACTCTTTGCTACTGTCATTCAAATATGATATATGTTTTTAAACACCAAAATAATTCATATGAGACATTGTGTAAAATGCATAAACGCCTTGTAGCGGTTTTATTTTTCTTCTCCACTCTTCACATCAATCTTTCCTGTACGCACGTTGTGTAATTCGTTCTGACATTGACAATAGGTCGTAAACAATGGGAACATAATACAATGTTCTTGTGTGCTTAAACTATATAGAAGTGGCAGGTGAAACTCACAATAAACAGCACCTCAAGGTGTGATAAAAATATACAGTAACAATAATTGGTGTGACGTAGGGTTTATGAACCCGGAAACCGACGCCAATTCGATGTTGTTATTTTACATGAATCATGTAGATGAATATTAAAGAGCACCTAACGATACAAACATACAAATGAAAAATGTTATGAAAGACATTTTATTTGGATATTCAGAAAAGACAGTAAAGGCAGCAAACAACGATTATTTATTCATATCTTGAACAAAAAGTAATTCGTGAATATGACGAATTTTTCAAGGTTTTGTCCAAATAAATTTGAGAAACATGACGCAGAAAATGTGATTATTGTCAACTTCGATATTTTTCCCTGATAGTGTTCCATTGTGACCACGACATTCATATTGAGATTCAACGCCAAGTTTAAAATGGCTGCAATACATATATAGAGAAACTCAGTGGAAACAAACTATCAAAACTATTTGTGGGTTACTTTATGGTAAGTTAGCGGTGCCACCGTCTTTGAGATACATCTTTCGTATCACCATGGAGCTATATAACACAATTTGTTGTAGCTCCCTTGTATTGCACTGTCGTTGTGCTATTATGATTTAACTAAAATATTATGCTTGAGTAACTCTTGGAAGAAAGCTGTCTTATACTATCATAGTCGCTGAACGCAGATATCTTCCGAAGTAATCATTTTTTGTGCAATAATTATCTTTGTCACCTCATCTTACTTGCATCATTGTGTGCGACCAGCACGGTCTTTAATAACTTAAGTTGAGGATATTTTTGCTGAAAATTATATCGATATGTTTGTATGATCTTTTAATCAAAATCACCATAGACTTAACGGCTTTGCAGTTTAAGAACAAAACAAACCATGCTCCTCTTAAGACTAGCGAGCATCGATATGGCTTACTTTTAAAGAAGCTGAAGAAGGATCGCAGCTTGTTCTGAACTTAGAACGGCACTCCCAGTGACACAATACATACCGAGGTTGCTTGGCAACAAGAAGCCATTAGTTATCTATAAGAACGCTGACAACGTCTAAATCTTGTCATAATATTGACTTAAATCGTGAACCGACATGCAAGAACAATATGTTCTATACGCTTATAGTTACACACGGCCAAAGACATCTTCGGCTCACCGTAATGGTATTTGGCAGGTGAAGAGTGTGCATAAATACCATTGCACTTGAAACAGATGGTCCCTGGAGGGCGCTTCCAGATTCGTGTTTTTGTTTGTGTGTATAGTGTATATCTGTATAATATATATGTATAGACCTATTATGTCTGTCAATACTATGTACATCTGTGTGTTCGTATCAAATATGTTTGTTCATTATTTCTCCTTTTAGTTTGATAACACCGACTCTTTTAATTGTATAAATGATGTTCTTTCATGTAAAACATATTTAGCGTTTCCGTCAACATTGGTACAGGGAGAATTCAAATAATTAAGTAAATGTCCACTGCTGCGGTTATCAGCTTCAGTAATATTCGTCAATGCGAAGTGAATTTTTCCATGGATATGACTTAATTAATTCATGACCTCTTGCACATTAAATGATATGACGGTCATCGTGAGATTTCGTTCACAATATTGGCTATAGATGACTGTCAAGCTAACTATTTGCGACAGCAAAGAAAAGGAAATGAAATCGCAGTTGTGCGCAAAAATAGTTCTTTTCCTCAAAGCTGCCAGGTAAGTCAAACAGTCATGTTAGGATCAAAATGCATATTGCAGATCACATTTTCTTTAATTATAGGCGATTTTTTTTAATGTATAATTTATCAACAATCCAGGATGTCGCAAAGGCGCTATGCCGTATAAAGGTAAAAGATGCATCTTACAACGCTTTTAAAGTCAACATCGACGACGATTTGTTAGTTCTTAATCTATTAAACTGATTAGTTTACTCCCTGGATTGATCGACACTGTTCAAGTCTTATTCTAAATGCAGTCTTGATCACATGACAGCGCGTTGTCACATGAGACGCATTGTACGACAACAGTCCTCATTCTATTCATCGATTTCTTTCATGATGTGCTTTGTTTTGTTATGTTTTGCCTCGTCGTTTCCTTTATATTAGTTCTTGTTCTTTACGCTCAGGGGCCGTTTAATTGTTTACGTCATAATGTCAATGAGGTAGTACACACTGCTTGTAAACATAAGGACTGTATCGATCCATAATGTGGCAAGCATTGTCACATTCACCAAGAAGGCCTATAACTTACCGTCGTCTTGGAGGTCATTTCTCCATTTTCTCACACTAAAGAATGTTGATGTGCCGAGACTATCGATATTTTTCAAAGTAAAGTACATCTGGTAACAAATCTGTGTGTTTGAGTAAAGCTTCCCGGGTGACTGCATTTAGACTCAAGAAACAGCAGTCCTTCCCCTTCCCCACCTTAAAAAATACCATCAACATTTGCATTTCAGTACCCAACTTCTCTCCCCCCCCCCCCCACCCCCCGCTTCATGAACAGTTCAAAGTTCTGTAAAGGATGTACTAGTTTAACAAAATGTATGCACTAAACAAGATGGTCAAAGCTATGAAAGGAAACCCATTTGTTGTGCGACGTTCTTTTGTTCAATCTGGTCTGTCGACAAACTGGCCTACACGAAAAGACAATTAACAGGACCCCATGGAAGACGTTCTCAGAGGCGCGCAGTGAAAAGCAATCGATACATTTCAATCGATCTCGCATCAAAAGATGTGAAATAATCGTCTGTGAGAACTTGCCGCTAAATTGTGCGGGCGTGCCATTTTTCTTTCATAGCTACCCAAATCGTTAGAATCATGCAAAAGGAAGGGGGAATAAATCGTTGTTCTGACGTTCACTGTGATATCAAGAATAGAAGCCAACGCTCTCTAAACTTGGGGCAGAGTTAATTTTGATACGATGATGATGGTGGTTATGATGACAATGATATTGATAATGATAATGATAATAATAAGAATGTAAGTGAAAATACAATAATTGGAAAGCTATTATCATATCAAAAGATAATTCATATATTTGAATACTCTGTAACCAACAACAATGAATTTCAACAAATATCACATAATGGTTGTTGAAGAAGGGGAGTTTAAGAGATTGTATTAAAATAGAATCAAACAATATGGCATGCTTCGGTTCGTTTAAGGTGCGTCCAAAGTGTCGGTGCTAAGTTTAAGGTCCATATCACCATATGTCTTAAATTTTGCATTTCATTTTGCTTTGATTTTCGACAAAATTTCGATTTTCAGCTCTCTTCCGACCTCTGCAAAAAAAAAAAAAACAAACAAACAAACAAACAAAAAAAACTTTGGTGATATTCCTTACCGGATCATATAACTCTTATACACAGAACCACTTGGGAAAACATGAGGAATAGTCAAGAGTGCCAGTGTAGGATCTTGATTTACACGAAAGGGAATGGATTGAAGAGATAATGGTCATAAAATATCTCCATCACGTTTTAGAGACACAGTAAATCTTTTTGTTGGGGTATTGCAATAGAACAACTGGATTTTATTTTTCATCAATTTGGTTTCGTCCTATTATTTGTAGATGTGAAACAGAGTATACGTCCCCAAAAACAATAGACGTAGTACTTATGTCCTTCTTACTCTGTAAACAGAAAAAAAAATGTTCTATTCAATAGGCTACCTTCCTCTTTCTAAGAAGAACTTATGCAAAACGAAATTAATTCTTTAAATTCTCATTCTTGTTCTTTTGTTGTATTTCGTTTGCCCAGGAAATCGGCAGATGCGTGGAAGACGGACAAGCAGAACGACAATATAGACAGTCTTTCCTGATAAGCGTCCTCCACTATCAAAGTTTTCGTCAGTTAACATCACATCGCCAGTACAAGCTTTGGATGATGTTCGAATAATGTCTGGTTTTCCGTCATCTATGAAGAATAGTATTGTTAGTAGGAACTCTCCAAACAGTCTTCAAGATGGAAAGTGGAGCTAGCAGATTTATGACGATCGATATCTATTCAGGCTCGAATAATATAGCACTTCGGCGATGACCTGCCTTTAGGGATTGTAAACTTAGTGGACAGACACAAGGAGCGGCAATTTTCAAAAGAGATGGCTCACAATACCAATCTCATGCACCTGCAAATGCCGCCCTCGAAAAGACCTACAGTGCCCTCTACGACAATGTCTGGGAGAGTGAGGACGCTTGGGACATCGCGTAGTGTGGGCGGCAATAGTGGCGATCTAAATTTTCCGGCGTCGGTCCTGAGATCTGACCCAAAGCGCGAGCGTGACGATCCCAACAGGACTTCTCTCTGTTTGAAGGACATCACAAAGTTCGACCTGATGAGCCCGTTCGCGGTGCAGCAGCTCACGGGATCTTTCCGGTCGTCCTTCCCTACGGTTGCCTCGGTTGTCTCGCACCCGTCTGCCGATAGCCTCAAGATGCTGAGTATGCAGCTCCCGAAATCGCCCTACACCTCACTGCCGAGATTGGCTGTGACGAAACCCACCAGCGGATCAGATTCGAGGTATTCCCTCACGAGGAATCTATCGCGATCACAGTCGGAATTGTCCAACTACCGGCCACAAGACTCGGTGCACGCCCTCCTAGACAGACCGCACACTGAGGGCCGACGCACGCGCAGGCCCGTCGATGGCGGACTCACAAGTTTGGCGCGGGATACCGACACGATATCAGAGGAGAGTAGCAGCAGACTGCAAGACTCTGATTCCGGGAGCTTTAAAAATGCAATCATGCGAAGAAAGTCTGATCCAGGTATCAAGTCCAAAGTTGATAGCGATGTTGATAGCAGTCCGCAGAATTGTGATACTTTTGTGTCTTCAGTAATCTCAAAAAGACTTGGCGGAGATGGAGCTCAAGCAACCAAGGAGCCCCTCCCTCGCCAGAGATTGAAAGCACGGGCGCAGGCTAGACAGAGTTCTCGGCAGACGACGCGCGGGAGAAGGAGCAAAAAGTCCGAGAGGATGGCAGACCTGTCGATAAGCGCGTACACCGAAGTAGACGCCAATAATAGGGAGATTCGAGGCCACGTGTGGAGCGGTGTGAAGCCAAGAACTGCCCCT
The DNA here is from genome assembly GCF_040938485.1 of Diadema antillarum. Lineage (NCBI taxonomy): Eukaryota > Metazoa > Echinodermata > Echinoidea > Diadematoida > Diadematidae > Diadema > Diadema antillarum. The sequence continues at coordinate 3,131,189 of NW_027270926.1, read as the reverse complement.
GAAGGGTCGAGAGTGGTTCGCTTCAATACCAGTAACGATGTCTTCGAATACTTCACATAATCTGTTTCACTTTAAGTCTCCATCAAATGTACGGATTCATTACTTCACACATGTTCTTTGAACAGTTTGCCCTTAATAAAACAACATTTATTTATTATAATTACAATTATGTGTTATGATCAGCAGTCTCCGTTCTATATTAAATCCAGAGATAGGCATGGAATTTCTTCACTTGCATAAAAATTACTTTAACAAAATTTACCACATCAGAAAAAGATCAACAAAAGTGTCGTACGTTTGTTTGCTTTTTATACCTTCGCTTTTCGTTGTTGGCAACTTTAAAAGCATTCTTGATGTAGCATGTTAAGTTGTCATTACAGACAAAGGGGATATAATTTACTGAAAAGTCACAGATATTAGAGGCAAATTGGCTCACGATGACAAATAAATAGGATAAGACTGGTAAGTTCATGTGCGTGTGCATGTGGGTGTGTGTGTGTTATCACGCCAGAATTTTATTAGTCAAATACGTGATACAACTTGATCACATGTCAGAAATTTGGATATATTAAGTTCTCGTTGTAATACTGTTAACCATATTTATTACTCTACTTCAGAGTGACCCCTCCCCCTTTCTCTCCATGATCTGAAAATGAATGTTCTCGTCCACACACGTTTGTACATTCGTTTGATATCTTCGCTAGATGCCGTCTCGTAGGATTGTACCCAAAGGGCATATCTTTTGTGTGTGTGGGGGGGGGGGGGGGAGGGGATGGGGTAACCACACCCTCTCACTTTTTTTTCCTGAAAAACAGAATGTGATGTATCTTCCGTTAGTCTTCAAAGAATCGGCATTTCAAGCTTTTGAACGCCATGATCTCAATACCCATACGAGGCATACTGCATACGAGTCATATACATCCCACGAGTTATTCAGCTCACGAGTCATACTACCCGTGAGCTAAAATAGATCCATGAGCTATAAGTCCGCGAGTTATTCAAATGGGCAAACAAAGCCCACCAGCTGGACAAAAAGCAAATAGATGAATACACAAATAAAAATAAAGCCCATGAGCTCGATATTTCTCCATGGGGAGTAATGTACGTAGTGTCGAGCTCGTGAGCCTTACTTATTTGCACAGTGTCTCGCTCATTGTTCTGTTTTACTTACTACTTAGCTAATGGGCCTCCTTTATTTGGTGTCTAGCTCGTGGGCTGTATGACTCATGGGTGTATGACTCATGGACCCCCTTTCGATGTCTTGCTCCTGGGCCGTATGACTCGTGAGTGTCGAGCTCATGGGCTGACTCCTTTCATTTTTTTTTTCCTTTTCACATGTCTGCTCTGTGACTTCTCATGCTGTCGAGTGTTATATTTGAGTGCCAAGATGATTGTTAGTCCGCGCTTGCCAAGAAAAAATGTAGAATTATATAGATGAATCACAGCTATGTAGAGATTTTACAAGAAATAGAGAATGTCGAGAATAAAATAAATTACAAAGCAAACGAAGTGTATCAACGTTAAGTTGAGAGTTGTTTGTTTGTTTGTTTGTTTGTTTGTTTGTTTGTTTGTTTGTTGTTGTTTTTTATAAAAAGCTAGTTCTGCCAAGAGGTGTATGAGTGTGTGTGTGTGTGTATTGTGTATGTCACGTTAGCATAAAAGGTTCAGATGTGAGACATGGACAAACCGAGAAAGACAAAGTTCAAAGTTCAAATTTATTTTCATTTCCATGAAACAAACAGAGAAAATTATTTACAACGTATATAAGCAGAACATATTTATAATAATTGCAAAAACGTAATATAACAAAATACATGTGATAAATGAGTAACAAAATGAAGAAAACATAATTACATTTTTGATATATACATATATCATATGCTTAGTACAAATAAGATATAAGGATCGGAATGGACATGGAAGGTCCCACTAAAAAGCAAAGCTTGTACGATATGGGACCCTCAAACAGAGAAAGAAACGGTAAGATTGAAAGGGGGTGAGAGAAAGAGACGAGAGAGAGAGAGACTCATACGAATAGAGCAAGGTCGAGAATTACAGCAGACAGACAACAACAACAACAACAACAACAACAACAACAACAACAACAATAATAATAATAATAATAATAATAATAATAATAATAATAATAATAATAATAATAATAATAATAATAATAATAATAATAATAAGGTCTTATTTACCCAGGGTAGCCTCTTCAGTGTTACCACTGCTCTACCAGAGGGCCCTGCAATTATTATCATCCTAGCGTTGCCAGGTACCCACATATACACCTGGGTCGAGAGGGACATGGTGGGTAAAAGCATCTTGTCCAAGGACGTGAGCACTGGGCGGGGTTCGAACTCGGGTCCTCCGATCGGGAGTCGGGAGTCTTATCCACTATGCCACAGTGCTTTGTGTTTGTTTTTAACTTTCATAGTTGTTTTTCTTTTACAATGACGAGTTTTGGTTATTCCTGTGTTCTCATCAAATCCGAGACTATGCGGAGTAATACAAACAATGTAAGTATAATGTGGACAGCGAAATTGATTAATTTTTCGGAACATCACTATAACATGTATCACTTGACTCACAAGAGTATGGATTTGGATATGAGATATGGATGATAATAAATGCTCTCGTCGAATTCAATAAGTTCTAAACACACACCTACACAAGCGTTAACAAAGATAGAAACAACATGCAAATCATGACCATCGCCACCAAGGAAAATTATGCGTGCTTACGATTTTTCCCCTTGTCATTGTCTCAAAGATAAATTATGAAATAAAGTTGTTATGACTTTCTTATTTGTCACCCACTTCATACTTCCTACACACTTAATGGCCAAACCCGAAGGCCTACTTGTGTTTTCGTCATTTTTTCTTTTGTTGTTGTTGTTGTTGTTGTTTTTTTTTTTGTTGAAACATCTTCTGGTCCTGGGATATTTTATAATCACTTCAATAAGAATCAATTATTTCCATATAGTAGACTATGAGTGGCAATGACACACTGGAATTGTGATCATCAACCAAATAGAACTTCAGTCATTGCTTTCATGTGATATCATTCTCGTCTTCGACGATACATTCCTGCTTGTGCATGAACGCAAATGTTAATTAGGTATTCCATTGTTTCAGTGCTAGTTTCTGTCACGTTGTTAGATAACTCAGTGTAGCGACCTGAACTGTCCTGTGTCCCATTTCATAAAAGATGTTAGGATAGCAACTCTTGCTGGAATGGTAACTTCCAATAGCAACAGCCAATCAGGAAGCTGGATTCTTGTCGTTACTCATGACCATTGTCATTCCAGCAAGAGTTGCTATAATATCAACTTTTTATGAAATGGGGTTCAGATCATTGGGAATGCATAAATCGATTGAAGCTGAACAATGACAAACATGATAAGAAAAGAACACAACAACGGTCCATCAGATAAAAGGTATCATGTTAAAATCATACAATGATAATGTCGATGGTTACAATAAAATGCAAAAGTCCACACTATACTCTAAAAGCTGTCACAAAAAACAACAACTACAAAATGAATACAATGTATATGTGTTAGACATTTCTTATTCAAGCTGCTGAAATCTCGACTAGACAGGTAACCCGTGAGCAGTTTTAGGAGATTTAATGATTTAATCTGATTTAGATTTAGATTCTTTGGATCAAAAGTGAAAGGAGTAGAGGAAAACAGCTTGGTAACAGCTTGGTAACAGAATGTTTCTTCCTTGACTGGAGGTGCACGCGGTGATAGACAGAGTGGGTTCTACAAATGTACCGTCGTTGAATAAAAGAGCATAACGTGAATGACAGCGTGGAATAATCTGCTTTCCTTTTGTTTAATCGAGACATCACCCCCACTCACTTTTTTTCATTCAGCTCACGATCGATAAAGCATTTATTCTTTATTTGCTGATCAAAGAAAGTCCATCTTACGGGCTTAAAGAGAGAAATACAATCCTGTTCCAAGGCCGCATACACACAATTTAATGACAAGGCAGTAGGTCTGTTTGGCAAGCCGCATTTGCGCAGGCTCAGACATCTTACGTAATGATATGCAACCTGGAATGATTATCATTTTAATTAGCCGTCTCTTAATTAACAACAAACATCGGGGTTCAGGAACTCCGTAGACTTACTGAGATTACAAGTGTTGTAATGGATCGTAAATTCGACTGAATCGTTAACGACCAAGAGTTAAAGACAGTTAATCGCTATAATATATATATATATATATATATATATATATATATATATATATATATATACATATATGTATATATAGCACCGTGACAAATGAAAACAACGAATGTCTCAGGATGTCAGCTGGGTATAACCCTCAGAGCTTTCGATCCTATGTCTTTCTCAACTTTAATCATTGTCTGTATAATCAAACATGGATGGAATAAAAGTGTTAATCACAACATGCCATACGGGAATAATAATGAATTGAGTGTGATAAATGATAACATTATTGAAGATATATATATATATATATATATATATATATATATATATATATAGCATTAATATACTCTCATGCGTTTTCTCATTATGTGAAATCGGCAACTATATCAGTAGAGGGAATGTAGTAAAATTGTGTGATAACACAGGTGATTTCATAAGTGATGTTAATATTACTTTAACTCAACTGGGTAGAATGAAAAATACGGATGGTAACTAGTATAAGCGAGAAAGAATTGTACAAATTTCTCGACGGGATAAAAAAAAAGACGCAGATAAGACCACATCAGGTTTAATGACATCTGAAGACATGGGATGAATGAGAAAGCAAAGACTTCGGAAACACCAAGCAATCTGATACAAGTATGACCGAGTATGAGCGCCAAAGCAATTATTTACCATGCCTCTTGTAACCAAACTAACATATCCGGATATATCGGCAAACCGATAGTGCTCGATTATTCCAGTCGATATACATTGTCACGTCACGTCTATTGAGAGCACGCACAATCGATCTGCTGCGCTCGTCAGCTACAATAACTTCAAAGCCCATCTTTTCATGAGGGGTCGACCTCTCAGCACTTATTCATGGGAACAAAAGAAATTCCCCACCGCCCTGTGCTCTCACGGTGGGGTCCTAAGAACGTGCCGTCTGTATAATGTACACACTCGCATCACACGTCCGTACACAATCACAACTCCCAACGATTATCAAATTTCACAGCAAGCGATAACCATCAGAACAAGATCAGCAATAACTCCCGGGATTATAGTTTGCTTTGATGACAAACGACATCACCGTAAGTATTGGCGATCATCAACATTCCTTGGTTGTTTCTGAAATGTTTATAATACCAAATTTCATGGTGTCTATTGGTTAATAGTTCGGGGGATATTCGGAGAGTTTTACGAGAATGTGTGCGTACGTGCGTCCTTAGTAACCGCTGCAATGAATGCCCCGTGCGATTCTGCTTTCACCGTGCATGTATTTTCCAATCATTCTGGCGTACACTTTGCTCGGCACATTCCAGGTTCGTAGGCCTTTTATTCTGAAGCACATTCCCGAGAGAGAATGACTTTCATTGTTACTTATAGCACTTACCTGCAATTCCTTGTTTTAATCCTCCAACTAACATGGATACTCTCTCTATACACACCATTGCTCGGTGCGCAGAGTTGAAAGTTGTATTATAAAAAAAAAGTCCATCTAAACACGCAAAATATCCTTATGATAACAACCGTTAGAGAAAAAAACAAATCAAACATAATGAAAGACCAATAAATGTGATATTCATGTAATGATGACTATTATTTCAGCGAGTAGTACCGATGTAGGCCTACACATCCTTTCCAATTCACCTGTCTACTTGCTTCTGTCAAGTATGTCTGTAAGAACTAGCTCGTGGTGTTATAGTGTACTTCCTTGTTTCCTACTTTGCTCGGGATCGATGTTACGTACAGTGTAGTTCTTAATTTCGAACCATTCGATATTTCGTAATTTTCACTATTTTCGCAGACATGCAAGTGCTTTCAAATCACTTGCCTATATAAGGCATTCAAAACTGTTCTGTTCTTGCAATGTGTATTTTGATGTGTTAAAATTAGGGTGGACTGATATCAGCTATACGCAAAGAACCCATAAAACAAAAACACCACACTGCATGGTACTAGAACCGAGACAATTTTATGCGTATCAACGCGAACAACGCCACTTCAAAATTCTGCAAACAACTCGACAATGATAAGATAATTAGCATGGTACTTCCTCATTACGCGTTTGTGAGTCATTGTGTAAGGGTCGCAGGGGTTGTTTTTAAATTTGATAATTCAATAGGCCTACATGTCACCACAACTCTAACATGCAAGTTTGATAATGCTTAGGCTTACCACACTCATTCTCAGCAATAATTTTATGCTTTTAGACATGAGCTATTAACATTATTCCTTTTTCTTGGGGGGTCGTCGCAAATCTGTTTTGTTTGTTCGTTTGTTTGTTTGGGGGGTTGATATGTATTAGAGTATATGAACATGGGTTATGATTCATGTTCAGGATAGCTTACAGCTTGCAATGTTTTGCGCTGCCTCAAGAAGTACACGTATTTGGTGGAAAACGTGTCTTGCACAATCAAAGTGAAGTTATATCAAGTACACTGTATCATTAGTCTCTTGTCTGAATTAATAGTGAAGAGTGCATCAATCTATAGGCATATAAAGTGATTTAAAAAATATTTACCAAAACATCATTTAACTAGGCTATGAATCACTATGTATACACTCAAAGATATTACAATTACTGTCTGTCAAACGCGTTGAAGGATTAAAAGGCATTGCATGACGAGCTAAACATTCAATTTCAAATGTTTCCTTGTCGTCATGACGCTATCACTAATTACGGTGTATTTCATAAAATTATGAAATATCATCGACTTTAAAGTGCATAGAAGCCCTACTCATATCAACTCCCTTTTGAACCCTGACAAGCTACATACTCAGCTTGTAATTTTTTGTTCTACATACATTCATACAACATGAAGGTCTTTAACAACAGAGCCAACCCCACAAGTTTGACCTCGTGCGGCCCCGTGTAAAGGTCAGACAAGATCGAATTCAAGCGCACAAAATATGATCGTACCCGTTCGGCTGAAATAAATGTACACGTTTTGAGAGTGGGCATCATACTGTACCAATGATAATGTACGCCCGACGAATGCACAGAATACTGTATTGTATTACGTTTTAGTGGTGGAAAGGTATTTCTCTTGCCGGGTGCATTGCTGGACCAAATAATTGTGAAAGTCAAGTGACATCCATATTTTGAAGAAGTGATTAAATAAAAGCCGTTGTGGAAGGTTTGTCTTGTTGATCTGAATGCTGGTTCATGTACCCCTGACGAGGCAAGCACCAAGTACTGCGTTTTAATACTATATCATGTATTTAGAAAGACATCTTTCAGCTTTTGCACAAACTGCCTTTTGCACAAAATCTGCATCAAAATATGAATACGGAATAACTAAAGTTACCAGGTAGGTCCAGGACCGCAGTGTCTCTACAGGCACCAGCTGACAGGGCATGCAGCCTAAGCACAATGGTTGTGCATGTAATAATTATAAAGGAGTGTGCTATTTGTTTTTGTGGTAAAATTGGCTTAGGGTAATTATACTTAGCAACTTTACTGCACGTCAAACATATCGCAAAAAAAAATAAGGAAATTATGACATTGGTAAACCCAGCAGAATCGAAATCATGTATATCATATCTTGTGTTAAAAGATTTGATTGACAAATGGATAATAGGTTTAAGAGGAGTGATGAGAAAATAACGCACTCTCTTGCATAAATTATGCGGCCACTCACTCTATTTTGCAATAAATGAATTTTTTTTTTTTTAAGTATAAAGAACACTGTAAGATCTCTCTGGAAAGATGAACTCCATTTTTTCCCCATAAATTTCTTTTCCACGTCGGGTAACGCACTATTTTGCATATGCAACCACTCATTTGCAATAAATAACTTTTTTGAAAGACGGTATGAGAAACGCTGTAAGGTATTCTCACAAAATTTTAAATCCCTATTCTGTTGAGTTTACATGAAGTATACTCTGGAAAGATTAAGTCCATTTTTCCCCCATAAATTTCTTTGCCACGTCGGGTAACGCACTATTTTGCATACATTGTATGCAGCCACTCATTTGCAATGAATAACTTTTTTTAAAGAAAGTATGAGAAACACTGTAAGATATTCTCACAAAATTTCAAATCCCTATTCTGTTGAGTTTACATGAGGATTATACTCTGGAAAGATAAACTCCATTTTTCCCGAAATATTTCGTTTCCACGTCCAACTTTAGTTACAACATCTTAAGCAATCAGAACAGAGAAAATGTCATTGAAAACAAACAGATCACAGGAAATTTATGAAACTGGATAACGCATGAAACAGTGGTGATTTTATCAATCATGATACAATTTAGATAAAACAAGAAACGCCACTGCCTTTAAGTTTTCCGTCTGAACATAACATGAAGTCCCTCATTAACAACATACTAAATGCATATGAAAACAGAATATATGTTTTTAATGGGGTAAATTGCCATGTAGCAGGACTCCAATAAAATCAAAATAACAACAACATACAATGTAAAGTCTGTTCTCTTTTAATGGCATTTGGCAAATGAACTCCTCTTCAAGAGTCTTAATCTCTTGACCATCTGCAATTCTCCACCACGCATTGAGTTATTCTTTTTTTCAGTAATTCCGCTTATTTGAATTAACATAAATAAATAGAAAAATCCTATGAATATGTCTGACTTCACCTACATGTAATTTTCATAAGTTGAATGTAACGGATATCGCTGGTTCCATTTCTTTTTATGTCTCTGAAATTCCGTGCACACATACAATGTAATAAGTTTTGTCCGCTTGTAATGATTAAAAAAGGTATGTCTGAAAGATATCACTGTGTTTTCATAGGAAAATTCCATCTTTGAAATGAGATTGCCTGTGCCTTTTGGTTTCTCATGATCATTAAATGTCAGTCGTCTCTCCTTTTTTTTTTTTTTGCTCTTAGCTTGCAAAATATCAATGTCAGAGGAACACACACACACACACACACACACACACACACACAAACAAACTTTGTCTCTCCCCCTCATTCATACGTTTTGTGAAGTACGTATTGATGTTTGCTTGACAGATTTCACGACATTTCTCTAGACATGATTTTCATTACTGCCTTTTCTGGTCATTCTTGAATATGCAGATGAAAGCTGCTCTGCTTGACGGATGACGCTTCCCACACAGACATGCTCATTTCGGGGACCAGCAGTCCACGGGCCACTTCCCGTGTCGATTTACCGATCTCTCAGTCTCGTCACCGTCCGTGCAGGGGAGTTCCACCGGATGAACAACAGGCGCTTGAGGAGGACGTTGTGTTTGAGTGGTCCAAGAGCCACGCCTTCGTCTACGAGACATCTAAAAGATCTAAAAGTCGCACAGAGGGTACCAAGAGCGATACCCTCCTCCCGGAACTTTTCACGGAGACTGGTGAAGACATCTTGGCACCGCGACCCCCTTCTGGGTCGGTACGAACCTCTTCGCTTTCTGGGTACTATTCATATGAGCAGAGAGGAAGTGTAGGGGAAAGCGGGTCACCCTCCCCATCGCGATGTGAGTCGATTCCCTTTAGCAGCGGACCAGAGTCGTCCTCGACTTGTTCATGCTATGCGACGTTGCACTCTTTAGCCGGGGATAACCGCGGGGAGGTTAGCGTCGTGGAAGTCGTAGATATTGCCTCGGAACACGAATTTCGCACGCGAGAGAGAATCAAGTCCGGTAGGTTCCACGTTGAGCGCGGCAGGTCTGCATCGACTCACCCAAAGTCGGCGCGAAAAGTGCGCCATTCGAACGAGGAACGATACCTGCAGGAAAAGTACCGAGAAAGGCCATGTTCGAGAGCTGAGAGTTTCGTCAACGATGAAATGTTGGATACGACGAGCGATCTCTCGCGTGAATGTTGCGACGTGCTGGGTCCTTGGCATTGTTATGATTGCAACAAGATCCTGCGAAGAAACGACTCGTTCTATCGCAGCAAGTCTGCCTTTCCGAGCATCCATATGACTCCTAAGAACTTCTCTACCATAACCTTAGTGCAAAGACTCTTTCCTGAGCTGACAACACTCGATATTCTGGAAGGTGTGGCCGACGGATACATTTCGTCGAGATCATTTTCGAAAGACAGAGTCATGGAGATCGTTGAACGCAAGAGGGCGGATGCCAAGAGAAAGGAAATCCAAGAGAAATGGAAAGGGGCCGCAAAACGCCGAATCAGTGCATTTGATATCCCTGATAAAGTGAAATTCTTCAGCAACTTTACGGACTTGAGAGCACAAATTCTCGCGCAACAAGGAAGTTACACTGGCCTCAAAGGTGCCCTCTTTCCTTTGACCAGACCCACCGAACAGCCACCACCCCCAGAGGTCGAGCTTGTCCTCAAGAAAGAAGAGGACAGGGAAAATCCGGCGAATTACTTCTGCCCGCCGCTGATGACTCGCGAAGAAATACTGCGCCAGAAAAGCCAGCCAAGATTTTACGCCGGAGCGCAGTCTGAATACAAGCTACCGGAAGCTCCACCCCTTACTGACATTCTCCACAAGTCGAATAAAGCTATGAGGGATCTAGATACAGAGGCTGGTGTCATGGACCTGTCGGAGAGGGGATCGCCGGCAGGGCGCCCTCGCCCGGCGAGGCTGCAACAGGAGAAGCTGATGTCCGGGTCCAAACTGCATGGGCAGCTGGGCGGCGGCGGCGGTATGTTCGGTAAGCCACCGGGAAGAATGCGACTTGGTCGACCAGAGATCGGAGGAGGGTTTACCAGGAAATCCATGACAGCGTCTTCGTTCTCGAGGCCGCTCCAGATGGAGACCCTCAATGAAGACGGAAGCCAGAGCGAGAGGGAAGACGTGATGGAAGACGAAAATGATGAGGAACAAGATGATTTCGACTGTGCTGAAGAAGATGACGATCGCAAACCAGAATCAATAAGTCAATTTACTAGTAGTTCGAAACGGAAACCGCTGTCCCATCGAAACGGATTCAATAGCATGTCGCGTTTTAGTGCTTTTTCAGAAACGGAGGAGGAGGAAGAAGAAGAAGAGGAAGAGGAGGAGGACGAGATACAGGAGGAAGAGGAGGAGGTTCTGCTAGAGGAAGAAGAGGGGGTTGAGGAGGAGGAGGAGGAGAAGGGGTCCATGAGGCAATATGAAACACAGAAATTTATTCCAGAGACGAAACATATGGAAATCAAGAGTGACGATAGTGACAATGACGACATTGACAGCATAGAATCAATGCAAAGGAGTGACGATTTAGTTTCTGATGAAAGTGAACAAGGATTGCATCAACCACCATAGATAAGGCCCCATGATAAAACTTACCCATCTCTAGAACATTTTGTCCCTCAGTCTGTTCCAGATTTGGCAATCGTAATACAAAATGATAAGGGCCAACTCCTTCTGTTTAAGAAGGCAATTGAGAGTATCATTTACAACCTGACAGTACAGTAATTCATGTAATATCTCCCTTGATGTTTTGATTTAGATGAATATTAACATTACGTAGCGCTGAATGCAATAAAGACAATCAGTATGCTTTATTCTTTGACACAAAGAACAAGATACATTGTGGATTTCGTACCAAAGTATCAGAGTGGTACTGAAATCGTATTCTTCTTTTAATGTTGTCCCATCAATCCTAACATAAATGACCAACGAAAGAGTATATTTCGTGTGCGTTAATTTCATTTCTAGTAATCTCATTTCACAAGCGTTCTAAATTCGATGGACGTGATTGGTCACATGACGTCTATGAAAGAATTCATCAATTAATTATTCTTAACCCTTTCAGTGCAATTTAGTTAAATATGTACAAATTTTGTACACATACATTGTACTTAGTAAAGATAAGATATTGATATGGCCTGCAGTGGGTTAAAGACATAGGAACGTATAAGTGAGCACGATGACATGGGTACGTGTGCTTTTTTTTTTAATGAAAAGTCACGTGTCCTTCCCATGTACAATTGTATGTGCGCGCTGTAGAAGCGCTTTGACAACCTGATTCAGAAGGACAATATCTGTGACAAATAGCAAAGAGGGATTTAAAATGTCCATTTTCTCTTTTCTTTTCACCATCTGATCAGACAGCAGAATAATCCCAGTCCCGTCATTATCTATTTTACTCAATATACTATAATATTCTGCTTTTTCCACCATCGCCTTCTCCTAGAGAATTTTGTAACAAAATATCAAAAAGAAAAACACGCGGCCATTACCACACATTGTCATTATTTTCACTTTCAACAGCAATAAAATGTTATCTGAAGAGATTTTACAGCATGATGCAACCCCCCCCCCCCCCCCTCCCAAGAAGTTCAGGGGGTGTTTCATCAATTTAGTCAGCGCTTGCAAGTTGTCTGTCACTGACAATTTCAGTAAAATCCTTGGTTTTGATTGGCTAAGAAGCTCTGGTCACTGACTGTTACTATGGTGATTGTCAGAGACTGACAACTATGATGAAACGGTGTCCAGATCTCAGCGATTTTTTCCCCTTTTATTCCACTTTGTGTAGATGATCTGCATCGTTGCGGGATTTGGGATGTGCATTCGCAAAATGGTCAAAGTCACAATCTCGTTTAGTTGATTTTTATGTTGAGGATGACCACGGTTTGCCACTGTTGACCGCTGTGGTGCTGTGTCTGTTCTGTTGACTGTCAGTGTCCCCTACACAACTTGTGGCACCGTCATCACTCATTCTTGATGATGAGAGCGCACTTTAAAGAAATCCATTCAGTTTAACCTATTTAAGACTACATGCAGTATAGTCAGCAAGAACATAGAGTTATAATGATGTCACGCAGATAACCTTGCCTACTTGTGTCCGATTCAACTAAAAATGCGTGAAAATGACAAGAATGCTAACCCAGCACTATATAGTAATTTTACAGACATTACTGCATACCTTTGGCTACCCGTCGATGTTGTATATGATCGTAATGCATAACAGTTATTACTAAGTTGGACTTAGTAATAGAAATAATCTCTTGATCACCTAAGGACGCATGAAGACAAGAATAGAAAAAATGGTTGAGCTTGATGTTGACTTAAAAAAGAATATCCCGTAAATATCATTTAAGATCGATAACTAATGGGAAACTATCATTAATGAAGGTGGTATCATCTGATACGTCAAAATTATTATCATATTTGGTCTGTTTGATGAAACGAAAAATAAATCGATGGATTTGTTGTAATCTCTCTTGCATGAACCATGGAAGAAAACAACGCATAAGTGGTCACGAACATCAATAATTGAAATGGTTGAGTGCGTGTTTTGTCGTTGAGGCATTTCTCATAGCAATTGTCTATTGGAATTAGATGTGCCATACTTTACACCAAACCTACCTCGTAGGCAACGAATTGACAATCATCGTCAAGTGCTGTGTATCTGCGACGATCATTTTTAATGACTAATGGGTATATCTTTGAAGGGAATTACTGTGCTATTGCTTCTCATTCTGGGTACGATTAAGACTGGGCTTATTATTTCCTCGTTTCTCATGATTTGTGTTCTACAAATGTTATTGCCAACGGTTTTGAAGAAAAGGATAACGTATGTAAATGGACCTGGACACTGACAGAGAGTTTCTTATTACTCGCAAAATGAGATAGATCTAATGTGTCTCTATCGAGTCCGTGCAAAATAAAGATTGATATTTTTAAACTTATATTTTACTTTGATATTTCTTCCTCTGCTTTGCATGTCATAGGTATCGGGTATAGATTGTGCGAATTATCATAAACAAGCTTGAGGGAGACAACAAACTTTCTTTATTGTAGGTGAAAAGCAAACGATTCAGACAGAGGCCAATGACAGAGAGTTTCTTATTACTCGCAAAATGAGGTAGATCTAATATGTCTGTATCGAGTCCATGCAAATAAAAATTGATATTTTGCAACTGATACTTTCCTCTGATATTTATTCCTCTGCTTTGCATTGCATATATTATATTGGGTATAGATTGTGGCATTTAGACAATCTTGAGGGAGACAAACTTGCTTCATTATATAATAGGTGAAAAACAAAAGATTGAGATGCCACATTTCATCTGCACGGAACATTCAAAAACGTGTGTGTGTGTGTGTGTGTGTGTGTGTGTGTGTGTGTGTGTGTGTGTGTGTGTGTGTGTGTGTGTGTGTGCGTGAGAGATTGGGTAAGCGAGATTAGTAAATGTCAGTTGATGGTTATCCCCTTCTGGTACTCACACGAACAAGTGGAGTCAACTTGGTGACAAAAATATTTAGATCTAGACATTACGATGAAACTACAGTGTTTTACCATCCGATTCTACTCATCGTTACTGGTAATGACAGTCATTGACATTTTCCTTTATATGCGTATATAATATCATAACCGACATATTTATAACGTATAGGATATAACATTCGAAACATGAATTCCACTGAAATGTCCTGTGATGCAGTTTGTATTCATCGTTATCTTATATTGATTATGCATTTTACGCATGTCTGGCTGAAGCACTTAAGATCGATGCTAGAGGTAATAGTTTATTTCCCTAATGCAATCAATAGGATTATATAAAATCAAACTTTGTCATAATGAAAGTTATTTGAAATACTTAATAATATCATAATGCGTAATACATAATCATGTCAACACTACTGATTTGTTAAATTTCTAGCTATCTAAATATTACTTAATCTTGTTTGTATGATGCATCAGCTGACGCATAAGATGTAAATATCTGCTTACACAAACACACACAATCAGATTCAACAATTTAAACATAAACTTGGGCACACAACTATTGGTATATCTACTTAATGCACTTAATGCAGAATACACATGAACAAACAAAAACAAACCAAAATTTTCCATACAATATTCATGACAAAAGCCAATATCATGATTACGTTTCTTTCGATATAACAGCACAATTAAAAGTGGTCCCTATACACAAAAAGAAAATTACCCTAATTGATTATCATGATAAATTATGTAATTGTTAGATGTCTTACAATCATGCTGTAATCCTCCATCTTAATGAGAAAACATTTGTCTTCTGGGGGAAGTATGATTCTTGAATATCATGTATAAAAAGACGAATCAGCCAACTTTGATCTCTTTTCATGAGCCTCGGGGTAGATAAATTTATGATATTCCATTCCATGACTGCGTTGTGAGGCAAAGCCGCTCGCAAGTACTAGTACTTGAACCTTGGTACACCCTCACGAGTCATACTTCAAGGAAGGATGATTACTTTCCATTCCTTCTAGATGGTACTTACAGACAGGGTTGACTGAGAAAAAGAAAGTTTTTTTTTTCCCTGCAGTGTGCGTGGCTAATGAAAAGTTTTCCCTAATCACGATAACCCCCATTTTACCACAATCTTATAGGATGATGCTTAATTGCATCTTTCCTGTTTTTTTATCACTTGATTACCCTTTTGTAATGAAAAAAATATCTCCTTCTGGTGAAACTGGAAGAACCAACAAAACTGAAATAGGTTTTTTTTCCACGTCATTTTTTCCACGTTTTTTCCACGTCATTTCTCCTACGCTGTGTGTAAACTCTACACATCAACTTTGTGGTATTATGTCATTCGCCACCCGTCACTTTGTAAAGCTTACACCGTGTACACGAGAAACGTGATGCTTATTAATATGAGAAACGTCTCGCGCCCTCAGTTGACAGGATTTTTAAAAGGCCAACATTTGGCGTTCTGTACAAAACGAGCGGAGCTTGCACTTCTGAGTGAATTTTCAACACTAATGTGTGTAATTTCAGATAAGCGAGAGTAGTGGCGGATTGTGAGTGGTAAAGGCAATTTTTTTGCAGGCTGATTTGTCGACGTTGATGTGAGCGAGTGGCACATCGATCGGGGAAGGAGTGATGGATGTAGAGTGGTTATAGGAACAGAAGAGCCGCTTTGAGGAGAATCGCTCCTCTTCCGGTCGGGTGACAGGATGGCGGGAGAGAAAGCCGAGATGCTGGACTTGTGCGCTAGACTGTGCCTCTCACCACAGATACTGGTATGTTACGTAATGCTTTTAAGTTTTACAAGTATGATATTGACATGCCAAAACACAACACACTTGGCTATCATGAGATATCCAAAAGTTGTAAACAGGCCTCTATAGAGATTTTCTCTGAAGTTCAAAAGAAATGAACTGAAGAGATAGGTTTACATGAATAAATCAGGTTGGAGATACAACGAAATGTATGGTGGAAGCTGATAAGCGATCATACTTATTAACTGATCACTAGTATCTATTTTTGCATGACTTCGTAAAGGGTCTCCAATGACGACAGCCAAATTTGGACTTGGTCGTTCTTATACTTAGGCATTCAAACATTTTTGAATGATGCCATGAACAGTAGAAGAAGCATTTCCTGTATTTTTCATACTTAACATGCTTAAAAGCTGCTCTGTGCTCGCTGTTCACTGAGATGCAGTACTTTATCCAGGCCACTCAAGCTCGGCTGATATAGCTTATAGGCCTCCCTTTCTCTCCTGATGTTCATGCCATCGAGCGCGCCACAGAGAGCAGGTGGATTTGACAGCGTTGTCATGGTAACCCCTGCTCGATCTTCATGGTTAATGAATATGCTGTATACACCAGTCGAGGAAAAGTGTATAGGCCTAGATTGATCTCGTGGCTGAACTCGTCCCTGTTCCATATCTCTACTTTATATTTATTCCTATTGATAGGGGCCATCATGATTAGCTGAATAGTTTCCTTTTTAGAATCGTAATTCGGAATCAGGGAATGTTTGAATCTGTTCATGGTGAGTTATGAACTTCCAGAGAAGGACGAGCGACGCAGACCATTCTGAAATGTCGACAGAAGGCAGATTGTCAATTTCTGCACTGTACTTTCTAGAAATCTAGGCAAGAATATCTCTTTCTCTCTCGTTATTTCATTCGCTGTCACACTTTTTCATTTTGCAGTTGATGATTATTTCCTTACCCTAATATAAGTTACCCAAGTACTCTGTTTCACCTTTCCACACTGCTATTCCCCTACATTCCCTCGAACAGTCATGCTCATCACTCTCAAGTATTTCGTGAAGGCATTGTCGACTGTTTGACCTGATATTAAGCACTCAAATTTGCATCATAGTGACTCTGGCATATCCTATAAACGATACAGATAACACGCCACAGGGAGGACGTCTGGTTGAAAGCGAATACGGCGGTGCGAAATCTTTAACATTGACAATCAAACTGTAAATCAGCGGGCCAGCCCACACGGAATTATTGATGATCACGCGCAAACACATTTATGCACCTGCTCTCTCAAACGTACTGGAAATAAGGCTTCGAATACAAACCAAAAATATAGGCATGAGAAAGAAAAACATGCAACAAAGGAAAACAGTTCGGCTGCAGAGCAAGATTACTATACAGGTGGACAAACATGTTGGTAGTGTAGTGTTCGCCACGTTGAAGATTGCAAAGATTATTAATTCCTTATCGTTATAATTGCCTTTGTTTTAAGAATTAATTTTCTTAATCATTACAGTTATAATTCATCACAAGCCAACTCAACAAATGCATTCTCCATTTTCACCACAGTTGTATGTTATCACATTCTTTTTCTTATGTTGACATTTTAAAAGTTTGATTTTTCTTATGTTTCATTGTAAGAATACAATCAAGTGTTAAATTTGTTGGATTCTCTGTTTGTTATTTTCCTTAAAAATGAAAATAATTGAATTTGTTTATTTATATCCATATCCTATGCAGCAACAGGGCAAGAAAAAATGATAACAATATAATATCTAAATCTAAAATCACAATTCCCTCTTCTTCGAGGAAGTTTGAACTCGGGTGTAATCATTGTGAAGTAACATTTCAGTTTGGATCTGGATTGGAATTGATCGCAATCAAATGAAGATTATGTGAAATGTAGATACTTTAATCTTATTACAAATAAATCACTAAAATTCAATGATTGATCTAAAATCCTGAAGCTAACTATAATTTGCATTTAGCTTTAACAATAAATGGAAGGAAGTTAAGGAATCCCAAAGAAATGTTCCACATTTCTCCATACACCCGTTGTGTACCTATGGCTGAATTTTTAAACATAGTGCTAAGAAATCGAACACAATTCTAAAAACTAAAATTCTGCCCGCCTGTATGGAAGTAGAGGTTTGTTTGCTTTCTTCAACGTACATATCACAGGAATAGGGCAGATATAATTATATTTTAAGACCTTTCATCATTAAGTCCTGATGACAATCGCCAAATATTTTGCCTGAAATGTCAGGACAGTCTTTAGTAGAATAGTTACGAGAGGGCTATTGTTAGTGTGTGTCCCCTTTATTTTTTTTCTCTCTCTTTCTCATAGATATAGATATATAAAAACACACACACACACAAACACACACAAACATACACACACATGCGTTGAGTAAACGTGATACCAGTGAAAATCAACTGTTGTGCAGCCACCCCATGGTGGTCCCCAAACTTCATCAACTATTCACCATGCATTCTTTCCCCGCAATAATTACAAACATTGAGACGACGCAGCAGACGATGTTTTCAAATCCAGCAACCTGCTGTTGGCGCCTTCGATTAACCTAACATGACCTTGTATGTATCATGTTCTTTTAAACAGAGCGTGTTTTTGAATGAGCAGCGTGCCCTGATTGCAGATCGGGAGTACTAAGCAAGGTACAAAGCTGCATTTACCCATGCTCATAACGTTCTATAGTTTAGGTTCCGGTAGATCACAGGCCAACATGAAGGGCAATTTCACTCCATCTGCAAATGAATGTAATACAACAACAAGAAGAAAACGAAAAGGTACAATCGCGATAAACTAGAGCATTGAATCGCGACATTTTGAAATTAGAAAGTCTTTCTTGGTTCCACGAAACAGTCTCAAACAAATTGTACAATATGCAAATTGGTGATGGTGTCATCGGTCAACACAACGGCCTATGGGCTGATATGATGTAAAAACCAGCCTTTTGCACGATGATTCAGCCACTACATTTCTATTCCCATGACGATCATCACAACGATAAAATAACTCCATTCAAAAGCTGCCGGATACTCTTTTACTACACTGGACAGCAAAAGAAAGTACCCACTCCTGTCAAAGGCCGCACACAAAAATTAACCCCCTAGAAATAAACAATTTTTGTACACAGGTATGCTGCAATCATAGAGCTGTAGATACAGCTCTATGGCTGCAATATCCATTAGTAATCACATACCCGAGAGCACGTGATTATCTTTATTACAAAGGGAAAATGGCATGCACAGCATCTTGGTCATTGAATCAAAAGTCACAAAATGTAACAGAATGAGCCTTACAACTTTTACACAAAAATCAGTGTCACAGGACGAAAAAAAAAGCAGTCACAAACATCAATTTTTAATAATGTGTATGTCCACCTAGTGCCTGGACACATTCCAGGCATCTCTGACGCATGCTCTGGACAAGCTGTCCTGGGGAAGTTCTGTCCATTCCTCCTGCAGAGTTTGGATCAATGTTGGTTGTTTAAAAATGTTGTCCATTCAGTGGCCATTTTTGCGCGGTGAAAAGTGCTTTTGTGTGGGACTTTTGATTCAGTGACCAAGATGCTGTGCATGTCAAGTTCTTCTTTGTTATGAAGACATTCACTTGCTTATGTGCATGTGATTAGTAAAGGACATTGTAGCATGCCTGTGTACAAAATTATTTATTTCCAGGGGATGAATTTTGGGTGCTGCCTTTGACAGAAGTGGGTACTTTCTTTCGTTACAACAATAAGTAAAAACAACAACTACTACTACTGCTGCTGCTACTACTACTTCTACTACTACTTACCACTACTACTACTCCTACCACTACTCCTACTATACTTCTACTACTACTACTACTACTACTACTACTACTACTACTACTACTACTACTACTACTTCTACTTCTACTACTACTACTACTACTACTGCTGCTGCTGCTGCTGCTGCTGCTGCTACCACAACAACAACAACAACTGCAACAACACAACAAAACCCACATTATCATAGTGCGTACAAGGCTTTGACCGTATTTTATGAGACCCAACGATCCATTTGACGAACATGCTAACAAATTAGGCGCATTTTTTCGTCATCCTCTGCGAATGTTTCCGTGAAAATCTATGATATCTATGATGGTATACGACCAGAAAATGTATACATCTCGTAACTTGACAACGTGATTCCAATTGAATTTCATGTCGCCGAAGTCAGTCCATCATGCATACGGTCGTCACAATCATTACAGCAGAGCAGTGGTGTGTATGGAGGGAGTAGGCCTATATGATGCCATGAAGTGTATACTACCAATCATATTGGTATTTCCAGGAAATAACGTATATTTAACAAAAGAATGGCGAGTTAAACCAGTTGGTACAATATCCGGACCCGAAAGCATTTTATGACTGTGGAATATATAGCTTTACATACTCGTTTCAACTCTGTCGCAGTGTTTACTCATCGATGCAAAATAGCGTTATACGGTTTTCACTGACACACTTCCGTGGCATGCTGTCTTCGGGGAAAATTAAAAGCAAACAAACTCGTTTTATAAGCAAAGATATACCCTGATTTAGTGCTATGGTTGTTTGAATATCTATGATTATGAGTATTGACTTGTCGGTAACGAGAATCGAGAATATTGAGACAATTTTCAAGCCAGTCAATGCGAAGTCATCGTCATCAAATAAGATAGGTCTTTGATACAATCATAAACAGTTGTTAATCGTTTGTTAGTCTGTTATCAAGCAAAAACAGACTGTACTTCACTTCAGCTATACTTCGTATAGAATGATAAAAAATGGTTCGATATGCTGATTGGATTCAATACGTATAGTTCCTATAGGTGTCTACCATTTATAAATTTACTTATTTGGATGAGTCGTATGAAAATCAGGTGGGTCGTCGTTTGAAAAAACAAACAAACAAACAAACAAACCGGGTGCTGTTCGTTATTCCGAAGGTTCGTTACTCCGAAGGATCGTTTTTCGAAGGTTCGTTAATCTGAAACACACAAATTCCCTATGCCTAGATGTTCGTTAATCCGAAAATGAAAAAGGGTTCGTTATTCCGAAGGTTCGTTGATCCGAAAATGAAATAGGGTCCATAACGAACCTTCGGAATAACAAACCTTATTTCATTTTCGGATGAACGAACCTTCGGAATAACGAATCTTCTGAATAACGAACCTTCGGAATTACGAACCTTTGGAATAAAGATCCTTCGGAATAACGAACATTCGGAATAACGAACTGTAACAAAAAAAAAAACAAGAAGAAGAAGAAGAAGAAGAAGACACATAATCAAGTCACTTTCCATTTGCCCACAAACGTGTCGGGTGTTATTATGTGGAACAATAGCAGAGTGAACTCAACTTGAACGGTCATCAACAAAATAAGGATTTTCAGCTTCAGCGTTCGGATAAACAACTCCAATGTAACGGCACTATTTACCATTTGCAGGTGAAACAAAACCCCAGCTTTAGTGCTACAAAATAGTTCTAAAATGTGAGTTAGGAATAGAAACAACCAATGTAAAAATGTCAATCAGTATAACCAATGTGACGTATTGTTAGATATACACAAAAAAAAAATGAACAATAGTTATTGTTTCTATATAGAATAGACCGTCTACAGTTATGGTTTATTGAGAAAAATAGTGATGTCTCCTTATATTTTAGGCTTTATTGCAAAATGTAGAGATGGGTGGATGTTTTGTGATACAACTGACCTACACAAATGCACCAAATGTGATAACTTAAAAATTTTTAAGTCACCGCTCCCAATGGTAACCAAAATTTGAAGAATATCAATATGCGTGCTTTTCGCGGTATCTCGCTGTGGACATGAGAGTACGTATGAGACAGGGTCCTACTATCTTGATCAATCCGTTGCTACCAGTGGTCTTGACTTCGTTAACAATCATTCCCTGTCGTTGTCAGGAGACCATCGTATGTCTTTACGAAGATCTCTCCTTGCTTCCCAATTCCTTAGAATTCAGTGGCTCCGGTTTATCATCGCAAACATCGATCATTGTGTGTGTCTTCGATTGGAGCCTGGATGCTAAGATCTTAACAAATAAATCAAATGGGGGGGGGGGTAGCTAGAGAATACGTGAGAATGCAAAGTTGGTAGGAGCACGGACGAACCCTCGACATTCGTCCATAATAGCTCGGACAGTAATTGACCGCCTTGATTACTTCTTGTTGAGCCTAGTTTATACCGAGAGATGGACAGGACAGTTGCCGAGGTAAGAATTTCTCTGGAGGGTTACAGTTCGTTATTTCGATGGTTCGTTAATCCGCAAATGAAATAACGTTCATTATTCCAATGGTTCGTTAATCCGAAAACGAAATTCCGAAAATACGTATGTAGGCACCTCTCATTTTATGATTAACGAATCTTGTTTTATTTTCAAATGAACGAACGTCTAGGTATAGGGAATTCGTGCATGTGTATGGGAATAACGAACCTTCGGAATAACGAACCTTATTTCATTCTCAGATTAACGAACCTTCGGAACAACAAACATCTACCCACTGGAGATGCTGTTATATATATGTAATCGTTGTTTATTCGAACTGCCTCGAACGCATGCAAACAAAATACGACGTATTCTTTGATATGCTGCGCCCGTCTTTGCTGAAATGTTTGTTGATTCCCTGCAAATATGCCCTGAGCAGAAACAGCCTCTTATACCACCCTGAGAGTGATGAAGCCTAGAGTCTATAGTCTATCACATTTTGATTTGATTTGATTTGATTTTGGTAGTGTAATTAACAGAATAAAAATTCCAATTCAACTCGTCATAACTTCGACAAATGTAGTGAGGAGAAGATGATCCAACTAGTTTCTAGTCATCATTGTTTCAGTCATTGAGCCAGCTTAAAAAAAAAATCAAAAAGCTACAATAAGAAACAAACAACGATTCTTTACTACTATGTGCAGTACGCGACTGAGTGAACAAACTGAAAATCCATTTATGAATCGTTTTGCCAATTAGCAAAACACTACTGATATTAATCCTTCTTTATTTGTTGAAAATGAGTAAAACAAAGTATCAGTTAGACACAGAATGCAAGAGTATTGGGAAAAAATATGGTTGGCCAATCCCTGGTTTGAAAATTGTTTTGGAGGTCGAACACCAACAGAAATATCTCTCCAGTGAGTTCATCCTTGGACAAGGATGTAATGTCCCTCATCCATGACTCATTAATGATGATGGTGAGGCCGTCAGGAAGTGTAGTGAAAATAATAGCCCTGATGAGGTATCCCTGAGTGAACAAAACGAGATGCTATTCCTAACCCAAGTACTGGAGATGTGATGACGATAATGATGATATTGATTATGCTATGAAGCCCATAGCGACAGGAAATTACGCCTCTTCCAATTCATATCATCTTATATATTTGAAGGTGACTGAGTGATAAATTTAGTAATCGAGGAAATTTATTTCAAAGTAAGGAGTGGAGGGAAAACGTTTAGAGCTGCAAGTCGGATCGAGGTGTTGGTTTTTGTTCTTTTTGATTGATTTTGTTCTATATTTAGATTTTCAAAGAGTACAATGAAAAATATATAATAAAAAAAAATAGCTGGAAGGGGTCCATCTCCTACATTGTGTTCACTCA